>NC_057806.1:64825463-64834812 GCF_018294505.1 Triticum aestivum
GCCGCCGCCGCAGCCATCCCGCCGCCGCCGCCGTGCGACCCCTCCGTGCCGCCGCCGCCGCCACCGTCGCTGCTGCCTTGCTGCGCCGTGCGCTCCCTCACTCCCTGCCCCGCCCGCGCCGTACGATCTCCCGCTCGCTAGCTGTATCACGCGCTGTACCCGATCCCGCTAGCCGCCAGCGCCGGGCACCCGCTTGCCGATCTCGCTAGCTGCGCCGCGCGCTCCCTTCCCAATCCCGCGCCGCTTCCTGCATCGTCCGAGCCGCTGCCAAGTTGCTGCTGCTTCCCGCACGACGCGCCCAATCCTCGATGGCATCCGGCCCCGCGAGCATCTTGCTGGAGGCGCGCCAGCCAACGCCTCACGTAGCCGCGCCATCCATGGCGGGCATACATGCAAGTATGCATGGCACGGTGCATGCAGGGGCATGGCAAAACCCATCCATTATGGGCGTGCATGCAGGCGTACATGGCGCGTACGGCGTACATGGCACGTGGGCTGCGGCTCCCTCCAGTGAGTGGGCTGGCATACGCCGCCGCCCTACCGCCGGCGCTCTCCTGTCAGTCCGTCGGCATCCCGTCACCAGCGCCGACTCCGCCCGTCGATCCTTTGCTGTCGCTTGACGCCGGCTACGGCGTCCTCCTTGCGCCGCCGCCCATCGGCGGTTATGGTCCACCCGTCCCGGCGCCGCCCTACGAGGGCCTCCTGCAGCCGCTGGTACCTGTGTCATGGGACCCCACCCTCCTTGCCGCCCAGCACTCTGCATCGTCGCCGAGTAGCTCTGTCGGTGGAGGCGACTGGTACATGGACTCAGGTGCTACTGCGCACATGACGGCTCATCCCGGTAACCTAACCTCATCCACTCCTATTTGCACACCCACTCGTATCACCGTCGGCAACGGCTCCTCCTTACCTATTACTCATATCGGTATCACTAGTTTTCCCTCCACTTCCACACCCATTACTATGTCTAACGTTCTTGTTTCACCTGCATTAGTCACAAACCTAGTTTCCGTTCGTCGTCTTACTCGTGAGAACCCATTTACTGTTGAATTTGACGGTGTTGACTTTTCTATGAAAGACGCCCGTACCCGGATGATCCTTCACCGATGTGACAGTCCCGATCAGCTCTACCCCGTGCACGCCGGCGCCACCACCTCCACACCAGCCGCCCTTGCCGCTGGCGTTGACCTTTGGCATGCTCGCCTGGGCCACCCCAACCCCACCGTGTTACGTCAAATTCTTAGGAGTTTCTCTTTCTCATGTAACAAGCTCGACGAGCACTCTTGTGAGGCTTGTCGCTTAGGCAAGCACGTTCGTCTTCCCTTTAATGCACCTACCTCAGTATCCACTTTTCCGTTTCAACTGCTTCACAGTGATGTTTGGACGTCTCCCGTTGCGAGTAACACGGGCTATCTATACTACTTGATGATCTTAGATGATTATTCTCATTATGTGTGGACTTTTCCTCTTCGTCGTAAATCCGATACTTTAGCCACACTCACCGCCTTTTACTCCTATGTCACCACCCAGTTCGGTCGCCCCATACTCACACTCCAAACTGATAACGGAAAAGAGTTTGACAATGTCGCTTTTCGCACACTTCTCGCCTCTCACGGCACCATCTTCCGTCTGACTTGCCCTTACACTTCACAGCAGAACGGCCGCGCCGAGCGCATTCTCCGCACTCTTAATGACTGCGTTCGCACATTACTCTTTCACTCTAACGTGCCCACTCGGTTTTGGCCCGATGCCCTCGCTACCGCCACTCTTTTAGTTAACATTCGTCCGTGTCGCCCTCGGTGGAACTACGCCCCTCACCACCTTCTCTTCGGCACACCATCGTCCTATGATGGTCTCCGCATCTTCGGGTGTCTCTGTTATCCTAGCACCGTATCCACCATGCCACACAAGCTCGCACCACGATCCGCCCCATGCATCTTCCTTGGCTACCCTCCTAACACCAAAGGTTACCGGTGCTATGATCCTGTCACTCATCGTGTGTACACCTCGAGGCACGTGTACTTCGTCGAGACGGTGTTCCCTTTTTTTCAGGTTCCTCCGGCTTCAGCCCCTTTGGCGCCAGCCCCCGCGCTCCCTTCGTGGAGCGATGCGCGGCGGCACCCCCCGGCGGCCCTCCCGACACGGCGTCCTCTTCCGCCACCACCTGGCTTCGTGACTCCCTCCCCCAAGGTCGAGTCCGAGGAGGCCCCCGGGTCCCCGTCTCTCTCATACGAGGTTGAGCCCGGCACCCCGCCCGCCACCCCTGCGACGGGCTCGACGTCATCCTCGCCCGTCGCCTCTTCCGCCGTCGCGGCCCCCGCCGCCGCCGCCGCACCAGCCGGCCCTGCTGCCCCATCACTTGGCGTGACTACCCGTGCCCGAGCAGGAGGGCTTCGGCCCAGCACGCGCTACTCCGCCGATGAGTATGTGTGCGCCGCCTCGACGTCGACGCCATCACCCGTCCCCACCTCCGCTCGCGCTGCCCTTTGGGATCCCCACTGGCTAGCTGCGATGCAGGAGGAGTTCGACGCCTTACAGCGTAACCGCATGTGGCAGCTTGTTCCGCGACCCCCTCGTGCCAACATCATCTCTGGCAAGTGGGTGTTTCGCCACAAGACTCGCCCGGACGGTTCTCTCAAGCGCTACAAGGCTCGGTGGGTGGTTCGTGGTTTTCGGCAGCGCGCGGGCGTGGACTTCACCGACACCTTCGCCCCGGTTGTGAAACCGGGCACGATTCGCGCCGTGCTTCAGCTGGCGGTCTCGCGCGCCTGGCCGGTGCACCAGTTGGATGTCTCCAACGCCTTCTTGCACGGCCATCTTGCCGAGCAGGTGTTCTGTGAGCAGCCCACTGGTTTCGTCGACGCCGAGCACCCCGACTTTGTGTGCTTGCTCTCTCGTTCTCTTTACGGGTTGAAGCAGGCACCTCGGGCTTGGTACCAGCGTATCGCAGCCTTCCTGCAGTCTCTCGGATTTCGGTCCACTCGTTCCGATGCTTCACTCTTCGTGTATCATCAGGGAGTTGACACTGCATATCTGCTGCTCTATGTCGACGACATCATCCTCATAGCGTCCGCCCCCGGCCTCCTTCAGCGGCTGACTGCTCGTCTTCGTGATGAGTTCGCCCTCAAGGACTTGGGGCCCCTGCACTACTTCCTCGGCATCGAGGTGGTCCGACAGACTGACGGCTTCTTTCTGCATCAGCAGAAGTATGCCCACGAGCTCCTGGAGCGTGCCGATATGCTTAACTGCAAGCCGGCGCCCACCCCCGTCGACACGAAGGCGAAGGTCTCTTCTCTCGAGGGGTCTCTTGCGTCCGATGGAGCGTTTTATCGCTCTATTGTTGGTGCTTTACAGTACCTGACGCTGACTCGCCCCGACCTGCAGTACGCTGTCCAGCAGGTGTGCCTCCATATGCACGCCCCACGTGACTTGCACTGGACTCTGGTGAAGTGTATTCTCCGTTACATACGCGGCACCATGTCCTTGGGACTCACCCTGACGGCCTCCGCCTCCACTGACCTCGTGGCCTACTTCGATGCCGACTGGGCTGGTTGCCCCGACATGCGACACTCTACATCAGGCTACACTAGTGCAGAACCGAGCAATAGCACCGGTTCGTAATGCCCTTTAGTGCCGGTTAGGTAACCGGCACTAAAGTGTGGGCACTAAAGCCCCCCCCCTTAGTACCGGTTCAGCATGAACCGGTGCTAAAGGGCAACCACGTGGCACGAGCCAGCTCCGGGGGCCGGGAGCCCTTTAGTACCGGTTGGTAACACCAACCGGTACTAAAATGTTTGGGGGGTTTTTGGTTTTATGATTTCTTTTTCATTTAATTTTGTGTTTTCCATTTTAATTCTTTTTCGTTTGCTGGTATTTTACGGTACTACACATTGTACACGTTATGCATATATATATAAATAGAATTTCTAGTAGAACCAATCATATATATATCATCAATGTCTCACAAACCACCATATTAATTTACACATACACACATGTATAGCTATATACAATTTCTGCTACATATGCATGTTGCCTTCGGAGCCAGTGGCATTAGCCTAATTGGTGCCTTCGGAGCACGATGACAATTGGAAGTGGTTCATGACCTGGTCGATGGGGGCGGTAGCGGGTAATAGTATTCTCCCTTCGGATTTATGACATGGTCGAGCAAAAATCCCGCTATTTCCTCTTGAAGTGCTTCTACGTGCTCCGTTTCTAGGAGCTTGTCCCGCACCTCTTTGAACTGTTAAGAAGGAGATCAATATGCATGTGTATTAGTTGTGTGACTAGATATCGATAATGGTGTAAAAATTGTGAATAGTGTTCTGACAAGCGTACCCATTCCTGTCTTTGAGATCTGCTCCTTTCGGACGCCATCATGCGAATGTTCTCGCAAGCGTAGAATGCACACAGATTAGTCCCCTGCGCCTGCTTCAGGGCCTTTATTACGAGAATGGAATTTAATTTGATTAGATAATAATTAATCAAGCATGATAATTAAAGAGATGGCAGCTAGCTAGCTAGCTAGTACTACTTAATTACTTACCTTGGGTCGAAACCATTTCAGCTGTCGTTTCCATTCGCCTTCCGTGACGCTGATGAACCTTGCCCAAGCCCTGCCCGCCGACAAAGAAAATGAATAAAGGGGTTATTAAATAGTTCATATCATGAAATGACGAACTAAATAGGCCGAGATATATAGTTAATAATGATTGAAATTACCTGTTGACTATCCCAAACAAGATGTTATAGTCACTGTTTGCTTTGAGTAGCGAGTCCAGTATTTGAACTGTTCCGGCATCAACTTTAATGATACACAAGATCCAGTGAAATCTGCATGCACACACGTTTGCATGTCTTAATTAAGCGGGCATATGTAAGCAAAAACATGTAGCTAGCTAGTAGGCAAAAACAGAGAATTTGTAGTACAAGAAAGTGTGACTCATTGGAAGTTGTAAGGAATTAGTATATCTTCATTGTATTTGAGGCGCTTCAAGAACTCTAGCATGCTGTCCTCTACCTGCTTTTCATGATGCTTGTTTATTGTCCATGTGTATTCATTAACGGTGTTTGGGTCAATGAACCCAATGCCATAGCATCCACCTTTTCTCATTTCATACATCTTCATCCTGCATAATACCACAGAAAAGAATATAGTGAGGATAATTACAGGTAATGATTGATCAAAAGGATCACTACAGCTAGCTTGAGACTTAAATTATAGAAAGAAATCACTTACAGACAATAGCAACTGACGATAGATTTGTCGAGCGCGTCTTGATTGTATAACTGAAACAGTTCAGAATACTCAACGGTCACAGGTTTCTCATGGTAGTAATGATCCTTCTTGACTTGCACCATGAGGGACTCTCGATCGGATCTCTTGGTAATGTCCATGTACCATTGATGTAATTCATACATTCTTGTTGGGAGCTTCTTGACCTCTTCTGGCTTGACCAAAGGTTGGCCCCGGGCATATTTCCGTTTTATTTCCTCCTCTGTAAGCACAGGCATGTCCTCGATCTCGAGGAGTTGTCCAACAGTGATTTTGAGAGTTTCAGCCTGCATTATATGCTTCTGGGTTATTACCACATCGCCCACCTCGGGAACGTAAACTGTTTGGCCACAATAATATTGGGTGCGCGTACTGTCACGTGTTGTTGGCGGCAGAACAAGCGGGAGGATCGATTGCGCCGCTTGTTCTCCCGGCTGGGCAACGATTTTCCCGCATTTTTTGACAGTTGCTTGTTGTTTGCTCGAGCTCGAGCTCGCCTCCTTCTGTAGACGTTGTCGATGTAACTTCCTGATGTGGCGCTCATAGTCTGTGTCAACAGGCTTAGGAGCTGGTGGTTGAGCCATACGAATGAAGTGGTCAACTACTTCCACAGGCACTTTCTCCCTTGGCGGCGGTGGCTGTTTCGGTCCAAAATGGGCGTCGACTTCTGCCCGCACTATGGCATTGGTTTCCTCCTCGGTCCTGTCGTAAGCCCTCTCAGGAAGAGGAGTAGTGAGGTTTGGACCATATTTATATCGCTTGCCTTCGCCTGTACTTCCTGTACTATGACCTCGACTCGTACCGCTACGCACCATAGCTGCGGGGTGTCTCTTCTGCGATTGCTGAGGCGGCGGAGACGGCTGACGGGGCTCAGTTGGACGAGGAGGAGTGGCCTGAAGCTGTGCCGGACTTGGAGGAGGAGTGGCCTGAGGTTGTGCTGGACTTGGAGGAGGAGTGGACGTCTGACGCTGTGTCGGACTTGGAGGAGGAGTGGCCTGACACTTTGCCGGACTTGGAGGAGGAGGAGTGGCCTCACGCGTTGGTGGACTTGGAGCGGGAGTCTGCTGACTCGGTGGCGGACTTCAACGAGGAGTCGGGTGACGCGGTGTCGGTGACCTTCGAAAAATGATGCAATCCTTTCTCCATAGGATGACATGATGTATGGCCTCTCCCAATGTGTGCTCGTCGTCACCTCCAGGAATGTCAAGCTGTAGCTCCGAATATGGGTCCACCACCTCATCAACCAAGACACGAGCATAGCCCGCTGGAATCGGGTTGCAATGGAAGGTTGCCTCGGGGGAATTTGAAAAAGCAACGGCGTCCGCCACCTTCATGGATATGTTCTTCATTTTGAAGTGTAGCTCGCAGTTAGTGTTCTCCGTGATGTCATCCACGGGGTATCTATCCAGCACTGCGTCACCCGGGACGGAACCCAGGCTGCTTCTCGGCATGGATGGGGCGGTGCTATCCAATGCTGGATCATCCGCTAGCTGCTGCAGATGCTGAGACCCCCTTTGCTGGCTAAGTGAGTCGATCTGCTCCTGCTACCGCTGGAATTTAACTGCCAATTCCGCTTGACTTGCTTCTAGGCCTTGAAGGCGTTCATAGTCCCGCTTCCTCTGCTCCTCCTCCATCTTCCTCTTCTTCTCCTCCGCAATCTTCTTTCTCGCACGGGTTCTGTAGTCGGCGTTCCAGTCCGAAAACCCCTCATACCACGGAATAGGGCCCTTGCCTCATGTTCTTTCTGGGTGTTCAGGATTTCCCAGGGCACGCGTAAGCTCGTCGTTCTCTCTGTTGGGCTGGAACACCCCCGATCGAGCCTCTTCTATTGCAACAAGTATCGCATCGTCGGCTCCGTTCAGACATGCCTTCGTCGAAACATTGCCTGTCTTCGGGTCCAACTCCCCCCCATGCGCATAGAACCAAGTCCTGCACCTGGGGGGCCAGCTCTTAGTAACCGAAGTGACACCTGCATCCTCCATCTCTTTCTCAGACTTATCCCACTTAGGCATTTCCACCGTGTAGCCACCTGGCCCCAGCTTATGGAACTTATCCTTTTTTTCGGCATTCTTCTTGTTTATTCTCGACCGTTTCTTAGCTAATTCTGAATCCTTGAATTTCATGAAATTGTCCCAATGAGCACTTTGATTCTCTAGTATCCCCTCGAATACTGGAGTCTTCCTTCCTCCCTTGACGTACTTCTCCCACGTCGTTCTCTTATGGTTCTTGATTGCAACCGCCATCTTCCTAAAAGCAGCGTCCTTGACTTTCTGCACATCTGCTTCTGTGAAATGATCTGGTAGGGTGAAATGTTCCATGAGAGTATCCCAAAGCAGTTTTTTTTATTCTCGTCGACAAAAGTAACATTTGGACGTGGCTTTGCTGGCTTTCTCCATTCTTGAAGGGAGATCGGGAGTTGGTCCTTCACAAGAACTCCGCACTGACGAACGAACTTGTCCGCAATCTTCTTAGGCGCTAATGGTTCGCCATTAGGTTTGAATGCCTCGATATTGTACTTTACGCCCTCCTTCAACTTTTTGTTTGGGCCTCGTTTCGTCCTTTTTCCTGAAGATTTGCTCGATCCAGATGGCTGAAAGAAGAAAGATCGATTCGTTAATATATCTTCAACTCGTTTAAAACATGCGATGATCACCAGATTCCTGCTTATATAAATATATATACCTCGCCGGTGTTTGTTGTTTCAGGATCAACATGTTCTTCGTCGTAGTTCATGACTTCATTAATTCGGTCGTCGCGATCGAATAGCATATCACCCTCTCCGGTGTTGTTTAGAAATTCGGAGCCGTCAAAATCTTCTTCATTCTGATCATCATCTGGCCCGCGTATGATATCAAACATGGTCTGTTCTCTCTCTCTGTCGGTATTGTCCGCCATAACTTTTATTTAACTATGCCAAAAGAAATATAAAACAATTTAGTATAATCTCAAATAATAGATATAATCTCGATACATCGTCTCGAATAATAGATATAATCTCGAATACATCGTCTCGAATAATAGATTTAATCTCGAATACGTCGTCTCGAATAATATATAATATTGAATAGTACATCACTGGCTAGGTAGCTAATTAAAGATCGAATACTACAGAAGAATCTAGGACACTCGCGGTTCCTGCGGCGCGGGCGGTGGACACCCAAAGAGAAGGAACCCTCACAGGATCATAGCTGAAGTGAGATCCCTGAAGAAACTGCCAGATATTGGAGAACCTGTCGCCCTCTAACGCAACCATGTAGCGATGGACGTGCTCGTCCTCCTCCCTGACACGACGACGTACCACCTCCGGCGGGGCCGGCTCCCTCCGCACCGAAACTGGCCCACGCGAACGCCACCAAACGAGATCAGGGTCGACGACGGGACCCGGGGCCGGGTTCCTCATCAAGCGGCGCGCCCCTCCAGGCAGCACCTCCCAGTGCCAGCCCGGCGGAGCCCAGTCCCGGACATGGGTCAGCTGGACGTCATCGCGGACGTGTCGACGGCGAGGATGCGGGCCGGGCATCGTCGACAATAAATACTAGCTATATGCCCGCAAAAAGTAACATTTTTTTAATGATTGGATTTTGATAACTAAAATTTCTAACATTTCTATAACATTTCTAACAATGTTATATATAACTAACATTTCTAATATTTCTATAACTAAAAAAATAAAAATTTCGAACTTTTTTATAACTATTTCTATAACTAAAAAACAGAAAAATTTCTAACAATTCTAACTTTTTTATAACTATTTCTATAACTAAAAAACAGAAAAATTTCTAACAATTCTAACTTTTTATAACTATTTCTATAACTAAAAAATAGAAAAAATTCTAACAATTCTAACATTTCTAACAATTCTAACATTTCTAACAATTCTAACATTTCTAACTATTTCTAAAAAACAGAAAAATGTCTAACAATTTCTAAAAAACAGAAAAATCTATAACTAAAAATGTATGTGTGTGTGTGCGCGCGCTCACCGGCCGGCGAGGCGAGAGGCGACGGGGGGCGCGCGGCGACGGGGACGGCGACGGGCGCGGCGACGATGGGGCGGCGACGACGGGGACGGGG
>NC_057806.1:64835276-64841058 GCF_018294505.1 Triticum aestivum
CCGGGACGGGGCGGCAGTGACGACGGGGACGGGACGACGGGGCGGCGACGACGGGGACGGGGCGGCGACGGGGGCGGCGACAGGCCGGGGTGGCGACGAGGGATATGGAGACGGCGGGGACGGCGGGCGATGGTGCAGAGGAGAAGAAGCAGAGGGAGAGATGAGAAACTGACGAAATTTTGAAGTGTTTTCTTATATAGAACCCACCTTTAGTACCGGTTGGAGCCACCAACCGGTACTAAAGGTCTGTTTTGGCTAGCCCAAGCGGCGGGAAGCGACCCCCTTTAGTACCGGTTGGTGGCTCCAACCGGTACTAAAGGCCCCCCCTTTAGTACCGGTTGGTGCCACGACCCGGTACTAAAGGGTGTGCGCTGCCAGGTGAGGGGCACAAAAGTTTAGTCCCACCTCGCTAGCCGAGGGGCACTCGCACCTGCTTATAAGCCCCGCCGTCGCTACTGTCTCGAGCTCCTCTCTTAAGCAGGCCTTCTAGGCCTACCTCTTCCGCGATGCCCTCTTGGGCCTACTGGGCTAGCGGGCCTGCATCCTGGCCCAACTTGAATTTGGGTTTCTAGTCGTATGCAGGCCGCTGTGGCCCAGTAGGTGGGCTTTTTTTCTTATTTTCTTTTGCTTTATTTATTTTTGTGAATAACTTAACTTTGAAAATAGATTTTTCAGTGCTTCTTTTTTCTTATGTTTAATATTAGTGCGCTTTATCATTATATTCAATTTGGTAATGCTTAGGTTATTTAAAAAATGAAATGCCTTTGTAACGGATGAGGTTTCGTCCAAAACCCTGATACTTCGAAACAGATTGTCCATTTTGTACACGAAGTGCATCCAGTTTTTGCGGTAACCCTCTCTACTTTTTTGCACATGCTATGTGGGTGAAATTATGATACCATGCCAACTTTCAACCTTTTCTGAGTTCATTTGAAATGCTTTTCAATTTCAGGGTCATTTAGCTGAAAAATCAGTAAATGCATGAAAGAATTTGCTTGCACATAAAATTTCTTCGCGTTTGAAATGCCAAAACACATAACTAGCTACCCTAACTATTACACAGATTCCCTCCTGGGTGTGAAACACAGAAGAAAGTGATGATAGTTAAGCCGATCACATCCCAGATCTTTGGGTGTGAAACTTTTTCTTCGCGTGTGTCCCTTTGCGTCGTAGCCATGGAAATTTTTCATCATTTAACGGGATGCTCGGGTCAATATTCACTGTGAATGGAGCAATTTCATCAAACTTTTCATAATCTTCTGACTTGTCTGTCTTGTCATCCACTCCCATGATGTTTCTCTTCCCAGAAAGAACTATGTGCCGCTTTGGCTCATCGTACGATGCATTCGCTTCCTTATCTTTTCTTTTTCTTGGCTTGGTAGACATGTCCTTCACATAGAAAACCTGTGCCACATCATTGGCTAGGACGAATGGTTCGTCTGCATACGCAAGATTGTTGAGATCCACTGTTGTCATTCCGTACTGCGGGTCTTCCGTTACCACGTCGATAGTCAAGCTCCCACGAAACAAAGGGACCTTCAAATCACGTTGATAGTCAAGTTCCCATATGTCCTGTATATAACCATAATATGTTTCCTTTCCCGTCTTGGTTTCTGCATCAAAGCGGACACCACTGTTTTGGTTGGTGCTCTTCTTATCTTGGGCGATCGTGTAAAATGTATTACCATTTATCTCGTACCCTTTGAAAGTCATTATATTCGAAGATGGTAACTGGGACAGCAAGTACAGGTCATCTTCAATAGAGGTGTCATGCATGGTACGTGCTTGCAACCAGCTGGCGAAACTCCTGGTTTGTTTACGTGTAATCCAGTCATCAGACCGCTCCGGGTGCTTGGAGCGTAGCAAATTCTTGTGTTCATCCATATACGGAGCCACCAAGGCGGAATTCTGTAGAACTGTGTAGTGTGCTTCAGTGAGAGAATGTCCGTCCATACATATTATTTGTTCCCCTCCTAGCGTGCCTTTTCCATCCAGTCTGCGCTTATGCCGCGATTCAGGAACACCAATCGGCTTAAGGTCAGGAATAAAGTCAATACAAAACTCAATGACCTCCTCATTTTGATGGCCCTTGGAGATGCTTCCTTCTGGCCTAGCACGGTTATGAACATATTTCTTTAAGACTCCCATGAACCTCTCAAAGGGGAACATATTGTGTAGAAATACAGGACCCAAAACGTTAATCTCTTCGCATAGGTGAACTAGGACGTGCGTCATGATGTTGAAGAAGGATGGTGGGAACACCAGCTCGAAACTGACAAGACATTGCACCAAATCATTCTGTAACCTTTGTATGATTTCTGGATCGATTACCTTCTGAGTGATTGCATTGAGAAATGCACATAGCTTCACAATGGCTAATCAAACGTTTTCCGGTAGAAGCCCCCTCAATACAACCGGAAGCAGTTGCGTCATAATCACGTGGCAGTCATGATACTTTAGGTTCTGGAACTTTTTCTCTGCCATGTTTATTATTCCCTTTATATTCAACGAGAAGCCAGACGGTACCTTAATACTGAGCAGGCATTCAAAGAAGATTTCCTTCTCTTCTTTGGTAAGAGCGTAGCTTGCATGACCCTGATGTATGCCGTATTTTCCGTGCATACGTTGCTGGTCCTCCCGTGCCTCAGGTGTATCTTTTGTCTTTCCATACACGCCCAAGAAGCCAAGCAGGGTCACACAAAGATTCTTCGTCACGTGCATCACGTCGATTGCGGAGCGGACCTCGAGGTCTTTCCAATAGGGCAGGTCCCAAAATATAGATTTCTTCTTCCACATGGATGCGCGTCCGTCAGCATTATTCGGAACAGGTTGTCCACCAGGATCCTTTCCAAAGACCACCTTCAAATCCTTGACCATATCATGTACATCAGCACCAGTACGGTGGCGAGGCTTCATCCGGTGATCCGCCTCACCTTTTAAATGCTTGCCTTTCTTTCTTACGGGATGCCTGCTCGGAAGAAATCGACGATGTCCCAGGTACACATTCTTATTAGCCAAATATATACTATCGGTATCGTCCAAACAGTGCGTGCATGCGCGGTATCCCTTGTTTGTCTGTCTTGAAAGGTTACTGAGAGCAGGCCAATCATTAATGGTCACGAACAGCAACGCCTTTAGGTCAAATTCTTCCCCCATGTGCTCATCCCATGCACGTACACCTGTTCCATTCCACAGTTGTAAGAGTTTTTCAACTAATGGCCTTAGGTACACATCAATGTTGTTGCCGGGTTGCTTAGGGCCTTGGATGAGCACTGGCATCATAATGAACTTCCGCTTCATGCACAACCAAGGAGGAAGGTTATACAAACATAGAGTCATAGGTCAGGTGCTATGGTTGCTGCTCTGCTCCCCAAAAGGATTAATGCCATCTGCGCTTAGACCAAACCATACGCTCCTTGTGTCATCTGCAAACTCCTTCCCGTACTTTCTTTCGATTTTTCTCCACTACGACCCATCATCGGGTACTCTCAACTTTCCGTCTTTCTTACGGTCTTCTCTGTGCCATCGCATCGCCTTGGCATGCTCTTTGTTTTGGAACAAACGTTTCAACCGTGGTATTATAGGAGCATACCACATCACCTTGGCAGGAATCTTCTTCCTGGGGCGCCGACCCTCGACATCACCAGGGTCATCGCGGCTGATCTTATAGCGCAATGCACCACATACCGGGCAAGCGTTCAAATCCTCGTACTCACCGCGGTAGAGGATGCAATCATTAGGGCATGCATGTATCTTCTGCACCTCTAACCCTAGAGGGCAGACAGCCTTCTTTGCTTCGTACGTACTCTCGGGCAATTCGTTGTCCTTTGGAAGCATATCCTTTATCATTACCAGCAACTTTTCAAATCCCTTGTCAGATACACCATTCTCTGCCTTCCATTGCAGCAATTCCAGTGTGGTGCCCAGCTTTTTCTTGTCACCTACGCAATTCGGGTACAACAATTTTTTGTGATCCTCTAACATGCGCTGCAACTTCTTCTTCTCCAAATCACTTGCGCAGTTTCTCTTTGCATCGGCAATGGCCCGACCTAGATCATCAACGGGCTCATCTGATGCCTCTTCTTCAGCTTCTTCCCGCATTGCCGGCTCAACTTCTTCCCGCATTACCGGCTCAGCTTCTTCCCCCATTGTTGTATCATCGTATTCAGGGAACACATGGCCAGGATAGCTGTCGTCGTCCTTTTCTTCTTCATTGTCTTCCATCATAACCCCTCTCTCTCCGTTCTTGGTCCAAATATTATAGTGGGGCATGAAACCGGACTCAAACAGGTGGACGTGAATGGTTCTTGACGTAGAGTAATTGTGACCATTCTTACAACCAGCACACGGACAAGGCATAAAACCATCCGCCCGCTTGTTTGCCTCAGCCGCAATCAGAAAAGTATGCACGCCCTCAACGAACTGGGGAGAGCATCGGTCATCGATCATCCATTGCCGGCTCATCTTCATTACACAACACCAAATAGACCAAATTAATACAAGTTCATACATAAAGTTCATACAACACTTAAATGCAACAAACAAATAACTCTCTAGCTAAAGCATTTAAATGCAACAACAAATGCGATCAAGATCGCAACTAAGGTAACAATGGATCCAATAGCATAATGATACCAAGCCTCACTATCGATGGCATATTTTCTAATCTTTCTAATCTTCAAGCGCATTTTCTCCATCTTGATCTTGTGATCATCGACGACATCGGCAACATGCAACTCCAATTCCATCTTCTCCCCCTCAATTCTTTTCAATTTTTCTTTCAAGTACTCGTTTTCTCTTTCAACTAAATTTAACCTCTCGACAATAGGGTCGGTTGGAATTTCCGGTTCACATACCTCCTAGAAAAAATTTCTATGTCAACTTGATGGGCATAATTTGTCATAAACACGAAATGCAACTAGTTTTAAAAGAGAATATATATACCACATCTGAATCATTGCAAGAGTAAATCTAGCAATGAGAGATGAAAGGACAAAGTTGCTAACCTTTGTGATCATTTCAATGGATGGGGGCCTTCAAATCTTGACAAAATTTGGGCAAAATGTGTGATGAGCTCGAGAGGAAGAGGGGAAGAACAGAGAGGAGAGGGGAAAGGGGAAGAACAGAGCGAGCTCGAGTGGACGAAGGGTTTATGTAGGACGACCTTTAGTACCGGTTCGTGCCAAGAACCGCTACTAAAGGGGATGGAGGGGCCCCAGTCTGACAACATCCTGCCACCACTCTCATTAGTACCGGTTCGTGGCACAAACCGGTGCTAAAGGTTCGCCACGAACCGGTACTAATGAAAGCGGCCCGGCTAGCCGTTGGAACCGGCACTAATGTATACATTAGTGCCGGCTCAAATACAAACCGGCACTAATGTGCTTCACGTTTGACCCTTTTTCTACTAGTGCTGCTGCGTCTACCTTGGGCCCTTGTTGATCTCTTGGTCATCGAAGCGGCAGCCCACGGTCTCCCGCTCCAGCGCCGAGGCAGAGTATCGCACCGTGGCTAATGCCGTGGCCGAGTGCTCTTGGATACGTCAGTTGCTTCAGGAGTTGCTTTGTGATGTTCACAAGGCCACTCTTGTCTACTGTGATAACGTCAGCGCGGTCTACCTCTCCGCCAACCCGGTGCACCATCGACGGACGAAGCATATTGAGCTCGATATTCACTTCGTGCGCGAGCAGGTTGCCCTTGGTCGTGTTCGGGTTCTCCACGTGCCGACAACGCAACAGTTTGCTGATGTGATGACTAAGGGATTGCCTACTCCCGTCTTCGA
>NC_057806.1:64841195-64842388 GCF_018294505.1 Triticum aestivum
GTTGAGTATGTATTTTATATTGCACGTGTATTGGAGTTGTGGCCCACCTCCTAGTCTTGTATAGTTGAGGTAAAGGCCTCCCTTGTATTATATATATGTGCACCAGCACCGCATCAATACAACGAATCATTGTATTGCAAAACATCCCTCTACAGTTAAGAAAGAAAAGAAATAGTATTCGAGTTGAGCAAAAAAAGGAAATAAATAAAAAAGAAATCAAGGAAATAGAAAAGAAGTCATATATTCGTTCACGCTACATCCAATATAAATCGAGGGATAAAGAAAACTCCCCGCAAATACTAACCTGCGCACAAAGTATTCCAATAATTATGCTTTCTTCTGTTTTGCTTGTGTGTGCTTTCAGCCGACGAGATTCAGTCTGTTAGCCTCTGTTGCAAACTAGCTTTCATGCATGTGATCTAGAGATCAATCAACGGGCTTGGTTGGCGGGAAGACAACTTGGATAGCTTCATTCATGCTAGTCGCCGGAGCCAGAAAATACTCACCAGTCGTACCATGAAATCCCGCCTGCAGCATCACGGAAGACCTTCTGTTGTCTGAAAGCATGATCCCTAAGCGCGGGGGCGGTCAGGATAACGACTTAACGAGACCGGGGTGCGTAAGCTTCATGGAATGTTTTCGGATCCCGTTGAAAATTCGTCCGAGAGTAGCTCCACCGACCGGAACACTGAGAGGAGCTCCCGTGTCAATCACTTCCATTCCTCTCATCAACCCGTCCGTAGCACTCATAGCTACAGCTCTAACTCGATTATTTCCCAGCTGGTCATATTTGTAAGATCTGGGCATGTTTTCTGCCAAAAGATTATTCTCGATGTGTGACAGCCATACTCACCGACGAAAGTTCCCTCGACTCCCAAGCCTTTCTCTTTTAGCTTCATTAAGTTTTCTTAGATGTTCCACATAACTTTAAGATATCAATTAACAACGGAAGATAATATGCCTACATGCACAAACACAAACAGTGGCAAAGTTTAGTAAGCGTTAGATGAAGATTGTATGATAGTTGTTGTTAGAAGGGAGAGAGAGGAATTGTTGCGGAATATGATGGATGTATTATCGAGCCTCGAGGGCGAGTATATATTGAGTACAAGACTTGGAGGGCAAGACGCCTCTCCTAGAGATAAGGTAGGAATTCTAAACTACCAAATACATGTAACCCAAATATATCTCTA
>NC_057806.1:64842543-64848804 GCF_018294505.1 Triticum aestivum
AGCGTTGCGAACAACATGAGCGTCGCGGACGGTCAGACTGGAGAGAATAGCAGCCGACGGACTGACATCCCCCCGCAGTCCTAGCGGGAGCGTCATGGACGGTGTCGCATCGCGGACGCATTGACTGTAGAGGAAGCCGACGAGTTGCTCAAGCGGATGATAGCCCTTTGTGCCGATGTCGATGTAGCCGAAAGCGTAGGATGGTGTAGCCGTGGTCGAGGTAGCCGTGCGAAGAATGCCGTGGTCGATGTCGAGTCGAGGTGGCCGGTGTCGAGGAGGTCGCCGTGGAGCCGCAGGCGCAAGGGGGCGCCGAGTTAGAATGGGCGCAAGGGTGTCGAAGTAGTGGTGCGCCGGGAAGAAGATGTTGTTGACGACGTGTCGCGACGGGTTTGCCAAGCCCGGGGACACATCGTGGACGAAGGCACGCACCGGTGTTGCCAGCACCGGGCATGCGTAGACGGACGAAGACGAAGTTGACGAAGCGCCGACCAGGCTTGCCAGGCCCGGGGACACGTCGTGGATGAAGGCACGCATTGGTGTTGCCAGCACCGGGCATGCGTAGACGAGGGACCTGCACGAGCTGTACGCCATGTCGGAGAAGTCGGAGGGGCCAGCAGAGAAGAACTCGACGACAATTGCGGCGTCTATCGGCGCAGGGCCGATGTCACCAACGGTGGTCGGAGTAGACGAAGTGGTCGGGGTAGATGACGGCGATGCTGGCGACGGGCTGGTGCTTGGACGAAGACGAAGGGGGTGGACGGGCGGCGGTGGCGGCTACGAAGGTAGCGGCGGCGGCGGCCAAAGAAGAGCGGCGGCGGCGGCCTGACGGCGGCGGCGGCGGCTAGGTTAGAAGTGCGGCGGCGGTGCTCGAAGTAGGCGAAGAACCCTGACAGGTGACGAAGACCGGCGCGGACGGTGGCGTTCCTGAAGGAAATATGCCCTAGAGGCAATAAATAAAGTTATTATTTATTTCCTCATATCATGATAAATGTTTATTATTCATGCTAGAATTGTATTAACCGGAAACATGATACATGTGTGAATACATAGACAAACATATAGTCACTAGTATGCCTCTACTTGACTAGCTCATTAATCAAAGATGGTTATGTTTCCTAACCATTGACATGTGTTGTCATTTGATTAATGGGATCACATCATTAGGAGAATGACGTGATTGACATGACCCATCCCGTTAGCTTAGCACTTGATCGTTTAGTATTCTGCTATTGCTTCCTTCATGACTTATACATGTTCCTATAACTATGAGAATTGTGTAACTCCCGTTTATCGGAGGAACATTTTGGGTACTACCAAACGTCACAACGTAACTGGGTGATTATAAAGGAGTACTACAGGTGTCTCCGAAGGTACATGTTGAGTTAGCATAATTCGAGATTAGGTTTTGTCACTCCGATTGTCGGAGAGGTATCTCTGGGCCCTCTCGGCAATGCTCATCACCTAAGCCTTGCAAGCATGTAACTAATGAGTTAGTTATAAGATGAATTATTACAGAACGAGTAAAGAGACTTGTCGATAACGAGATTGAACTAGGTATTGGATACCGACGATCGAATCTCGGACAAGTAACATACCGATGACAAAGGGAACAACGTATGTTGTTATGCGGTTTGACCGATAAAGATCTTCGTAGAATATGTAGGAACCAATATGGGCATCCAGGTCCCGCTATTGGTTATTGACCAGAGATGTGTCTCAGTCATGTCTACATCGTTCTCGAACCGTAGGGTCCGCACGCTTAAGGTTTCGATGACAGTTATATTATGAGTTTATGTATTTTGATGTACCGAAGGTTGTTCGGAGTCCCGGATATGATTACGGACATGACGAGGAGTCTCGAAATGGTCGAGACATAAATATTGATATATTGGACGGATATATTTGGACACCGGAAAGGTTCCGGAGAAGTTTGGAGCCCCAGGAGGTTACCGGAACCCCCCGGGAGGTATATGGGCCTTATTGGGCCCATGTAGGAGGAAGAGAGAAGGAGAAAGGGAAGGGGGGCGCCCCCCCAAGCCCAATCCGAATTGGGGAGGGGGGCCGGCCCCCCCTTTCCTTTCTCCTTCCCCCTCTTCCTATTACTACTACTAGTACTACTTCCTAATACTAGTACTCTTTCCTTCCCCTCCAAATAAGATAAGGAAAAGAGAGGGAAACCTACTTGGAGTAGGTTTCCCCCTCCTCATGGCGCGCCCCCCCTAGGGCCGGCCACCTCCTCCCTCCCTCCTTTATATACGGGGGTAGGGGGGCACCCTAGAACACACAAGTTGATCATTGATCGTTCCTTAGCCATGTGCGGTGCCCCCCTCCACGATATTACACCTCGGTCATATTGTAGCAGTGCTTAGGCGAAGCCCTGCAACAGGAGAACATCAAGATCGTCACCACGCCGTCGTGCTGATGGAACTCCCCCTCGGCGCCTCTGCTGGATCGGAGATCGAGGGTGCGTCATCGAGCTGTACGTGTGTCAAGAACTCGGAGGTGCCGGAGTAACGGTACTTGGATCGGTTGAACCGGAGGACGTACGACTACTTCCTCTACGTTGCGTCAACGCTTCCGCTTCGGTCTACGAGGGTACGTAGACAACACTCTCCCCTCGTTGCTATATCATCACCATGATCTTGTGTGTGCGTAGGAAATTTTTTGAAATTACTACGTTCCCCAACAGTGGCATCCGAGCCTAGGTTTTATGCGTTGATGTTATATGCACGAGTAGAACACAAGTGAGTTGTGGACGATATAAGTCATACTGCCTACCAGCATGTCATACTTTGGTTCAGCGGTATTGTGAGATGAAGCGGCCCGGACCGACATTACGCGTACGCTTACGCGAGACTGGTTTCACCGTTATGAGCACTCGTGCTTAAAGGTGGCTGGCGGGTGTCTGTCTCTCTCACTTTAGTTGAACCGAGTGTGGCTACGCCCGGTCCTTGTGAAGGTTAAAACGGAGTCTATTTGACAAACTATCGTTGTGGTTTTGATGCGTAGGTGAGATTGGTTCTTGCTTAAGCCCGTAGCAGCCACGTAAAATTTGCAACAACAAAGTAGAGGACGTCTAACTTGTTTTTGCAGGGCATGTTGTGATGTGATATGGCCAAGACATGATGCTATATTTTATTGTATGAGATGATCATGTTTTGTAACCGAAGTTATCGGCAACTGGCAGGAGCCATATGGTTGTCGCTTTATTGTATGAAATGCAAACGCCCTGTAATTGCTTTACTTTATCACTAAGCGGTAGCGATAGTCGTAGAAGCAATAGATGGCGTAACGACAACGACGCTACGATGGAGATCAAGGTGTCGCGCCGGTGACGATGGTGATCACGACGGTGCTTCGAAGATGGAGATCACAAGCACAAGATGATGATGGCCATATCATATCACTTATATTGATTGCATGTGATGTTTATCCTTTATGCATCTTATCTTGCTTTGATTGACGGTAGCATTTTAAGATGATCTCTCACTAATTATCAAGAAGTGTTCTCCCTGAGTATGCACCGTTGCGAAAGTTCTTTGTGCTGAGACACCACGTGATGATCGGGTGTGATAGGCTCTACGTTCAAATACAACGGGTGCAAAACAGTTGCACACGCGGAATACTCAGGTTATACTTGACGAGCCTAGCATATACAGATATGGCCTCGGAACACGGGGACCGAAAGGTCGAGCGTGAATCATATAGTACATATGATCAACATAGAGATGTTCACCATTGAAACTACTCCATCTCACGTGATGATCGGACATGGTTTAGTTGATTTGGATCACGTAATCACTTAGATGACTAGAGAGATGTCTGTCTAAGTGGGAGTTCTTTAGTAATATGATTAATTGAACTTAAATTTATCATGAACTTAGTACCTGATAGTATTTTGCTTGTCTATGTTTGTTTGTAGATAGATGGCTCGTGCTATTGTTCCGTTGAATTTTAATACGTTCCTTGAGAAAGCAAAGTTGAAAGATGATGGTAGAAATTACACGGACTGGGTCCGTAACCTGAGGATTATCCTCATTGCTGCACAGAAGAGTTACGTCCTGGAAGCACCGCTGGGTGCCAGGCCTGCTGCTGATGCAACTGACGACGTTAAGAACATCTGGCAGAGCAAAGCTGATGACTACTCTATAGTTCAGTGTGCCATGCTTTACGGCTTAGAACCGGGTCTTCAACGACGTTTTGAACGTCATGGGGCATATGAGATGTTCCAGGAGTTGAAGTTAATATTTCAAGCAAATGCCCGGATTGAGAGATATGAAGTCTCCAATAAGTTCTACAGCTGCAAGATGGAGGAGAACAGTTCTGTCAGTGAGCATATACTCAAAATGTCTGGGTATAATAATCACTTGATTCAACTGGGAGTTAATCTTCCGGATGATAGCGTCATTGACAGAATTCTCCAATCACTGCCACCAAGCTACAAGAGCTTTGTGATGAACTATAATATGCAAGGGATGAACAAGCCTATTCCCGAGCTCTTCGCGATGCTGAAAGCCGCGGAGGTAGAAATCAAAAAGGAGCATCAAGTGTTGATGGTCAACAAGACCACTGGTTTCAAGAAAAGGGGCAAAGGGAAGAAGAAGGGGAACTTCAAAAGGAACGGCAAACAAGTTGCTACTCAAGTGAAGAAACCCAAGTCTGGACCTAAGCCTGAAACTGAGTGCTTCTACTGCAAGTAGACTGGACACTAGAAGCGGAACTGCCCCAAGTATTTGGCGGATAAGAAGGATGGCAAAGTGAACAAAGGTATATGTGATATACATGTTATTGATGTGTACCTTACTAATGCTCGCAGTAGCACCTGGGTATTTGATACTGGTTCTGTTGCTAACATTTGCAACTCGAAACAGGGACTACGGATTAAGCAAAGATTAGCTAAGGACGAGGTGACGATGCGCGTGGGAAATGGTTCCAAAGTCGATGTGATCGCGGTCGGCACGCTACCTCTACATCTACCATCGGGATTAGTTTTAGACCTGAATAATTGTTATTTGGTGCCTGCGTTGAGCATGAACATTATATCTGGATCTTGTTTGATGCGAGACGGTTATTCATTTAAATCAGAGAATAATGGTTGTTCTATTTATATGAGTAATATCTTTTATGGTCATGCACCCTTGAAGAGTGGTCTATTATTATTAAATCTCGATAGTAGTGATACACATATTCATAATGTTGAAGCCAAAAGATGCAGAGTTGATAATGATAGTGCAACATATTTGTGGCACTGTCGTTTAGGTCATATCGGTGTAAAACGCATGAAGAAACTCCATACTGATGGACTTCTGGAATCACTTGATTATGAATCACTTGGTACTTGCGAACCGTGCCTCATGGGCAAGATGACCAAAACACCGTTCTCCGGATCTATGGAGAGAGCAACAGATTTGTTGGAAATCATACATACAGATGTATGTGGTCCGATGAATGTTGAGGCTCGTGGTGGATATCGTTATTTCCTCACCTTCACAGATGATTTGAGCAGATATGGGTATATCTACTTGATGAAGCACAAGTCTGAAACATTTGAAAAGTTCAAAGAATTTCAGAGTGAAGTAGAAAATCATCGTAACAAGAAAATAAAGTTTCTACGATCTGATCGTGGAGGAGAATATTTGAGTTACGAGTTTGGTTTACATTTGAAACAATGTGGAATAGTTTCGCAACTCATGCCACCTGGAACACCACAGCGAAATGGTGTGTCCGAACGTCGTAATCGTACTTTACTTGATATGGTGCGATCTATCATGTCTCTTACCGATTTACCGCTATCGTTTTGGGGTTATGCTTTAGAGACGGCCACATTCACGTTAAATAGGGCACCATCAAAATCCGTTGAGACGACGCCTTATGAACTGTGGTTTGGCAAGAAACCAAAGTTGTCGTTTCTCAAAGTTTGGGGCTGCGATGCTTATGTGAAGAAACTTCAACCAGATAAGCTCGAACCCAAATCGGAGAAATGTGTCTTCATAGGATACCCAAAGGAGACAATTGGGTACACCTTCTATCACAGATCTGAAGGCAAGATTTTCGTTGCTAAAATCGGATCCTTTCTAGAGAAGGAGTTTCTCTCGAAAGAAGTGAGTGGGAGGAAAGTAGAACTTGATGAGATAACTATATCTACTCCCTTATTGGAAAGTAGTTCATCACAAGAACCGGTTCCTGTGACAACTACACCAATTAGTGAGGAAGCTAATGATATTGATCATGAAACTTCAGATCAAGTTTCTACTGAACCTC
>NC_057806.1:64848814-64868946 GCF_018294505.1 Triticum aestivum
GACCATGATGAACCTACGAACTATGAGGAAGCGATGATGAGCCCAGATTCCGCAAAATGGCTAGAGGCCATGAAATCTGAGATAGGATCCATGTATGAAAACAAAGTATGGACTTTGGTTGACTTGCCCGATGATCGGCAAGCCATTGAGAATAAATGGATCTTTAAGAAGAAGACTGACGCTGATGGTAATGTTACTATCTACAAAGCTCGACTTGTTGCAAAAGGTTTTCGACAAGTTCAAGGGGTTGACTACGATGAGACTTTCTCACCCGTAGCGATGCTTAAGTCTGTCCGAATCATGTTGGCTATTGCTGCATTTCATGATTATGAAATTTGGCAAATGGATGTCAAGACTGCATTCTTGAATGGATTTCTAGAAGAAGAGTTGTATATGATGCAACCTGAAGGTTTTGTTGATCCAAAAGGTGCTGACAAAGTGTGCAAGCTCCAACGTTCCATTTATGGACTGGTGCAAACATCTCGGAGTTGGAATAAACGTTTTGATAGTGTGATCAAAGCATATGGCTTTATACAGACTTTTGGAGAAGCCTGTATTTACAAGAAAGTGAGTGGGAGCTCTGTAGCATTTCTAGTTTTATATGTTGATGACATATTATTAATTGGAAATGATATAGAATTTCTGGATAGCATAAAGGGATACTTGAATAAAAGTTTTTCTATGAAAGACCTCGGTGAAGCTGCTTACATATTGGGCATCAAGATCTATAGAGATAGATCAAGACACTTAATAGGACTTTCACAAAGTACATACCTTGACAAAATTTTGAAAAAGTTCAAAATGGATCAGGCAAAGAAAGGATTCTTGCATGTGCTACAAGGTGTGAAGTTGAGTCAAACTCAATGCCCGACCACAGTAGAAGATAGAGAGAAAATGAAAGATGTTCCCTATGCTTCAGCCATAGGCTCTATCATGTATGCAATGCTGTGTACCAGACCTGACGTATGCTTAGCAATAAGCTTGGCAGGTAGGTACCAAAGTAATCCAGGAGTGGATCACTAGACAGCGGTCAAGAACATCCTGAAATACCTGAAAAGGACTAAGGATATGTTTCTCGTATATGGAGGTGACAAAGAGCTAGTCGTAAATGGTTACGTCGATGCAAGCTTTGACACTGATCCGGACGATTCTAAATCGCAGACCGGATACGTGTTTTTATTAAACGGTGGAGCTGTAAGTTGGTGCAGTTCTAAACAAAGCGTCGTGGCGGGATCTACATGTGAAGCGGAGTACATAGCTGCTTCTGAAGAAGCAAATGAAGGAGTCTGGATGAAGGAGTTCATTTCCGATCTAGGTGTCATACCTAGTGCATCGGGACCAATGAAGATCTTCTGTGACAATACTGGTGCAATTGCCTTGGCAAAGGAATCCAGATTTCACAAGAGGACCAAGCACATCAAGAGACGCTTCAATTCCATTCGGGACCAAGTCCAAGTGGGAGACATAGAGATTTGCAAGATACATACGGATCTGAATGTTGCAGACCCGTTGACTAAGCCTCTCTCACGAGCAAAACATGATCAGCACCAAGACTCCATGGGTGTTAGAATCATTACTATGTAATCTAGATTATTGACTCTAGTGCAAGTGGGAGACTGAAGGAAATATGCCCTAGAGGCAATAACAAAGTTATTATTTATTTCCTCATATCATGATAAATGTTTATTATTCATGCTAGAATTGTATTAACCGGAAACATGATACATGTGTGAATACATAGACAAACATATAGTCACTAGTATGCCTCTACTTGACTAGCTCATTAATCAAAGATGGTTATGTTTCCTAACCATTGACATGTGTTGTCATTTGATTAATGGGATCACATCATTAGGAGAATGAGGTGATTGACATGACCCATCCCGTTAGCTTAGCACTTGATCGTTTAGTATTCTGCTATTGCTTCCTTCATGACTTATACATGTTCCTGTAACTATGAGAATTGTGTAACTCCCGTTTACCGGAGGAACATTTTG
This sequence comes from Triticum aestivum, assembly GCF_018294505.1. NCBI lineage: Eukaryota > Viridiplantae > Streptophyta > Magnoliopsida > Poales > Poaceae > Triticum > Triticum aestivum. The sequence goes on from NC_057806.1 coordinate 64,850,812, forward strand.
GGTACTACCAAACGTCACAACGTAACTGGGTGATTATAAAGGAGTACTACAGGTGTCTCCGAAGGTACATGTTGAGTTAGCATAATTCGAGATTAGGTTTTGTCACTCCGATTGTCGGAGAGGTATCTCTGGGCCCTCTCGGCAATGCTCATCACCTAAGCCTTGCAATCATGTAACTAATGAGTTAGTTATAAGATGAAGTATTACAGAACGAGTAAAGAGACTTGTCGATAACGAGATTGAACTAGGTATTGGATACCGACGATCGAATCTCGGACAAGTAACATACCGATGACAAAGGGAACAACGTATGTTGTTATGCGGTTTGACCGATAAAGATCTTCGTAGAATATGTAGGAACCAATATGGGCATCCAGGTCCCGCTATTGGTTATTGACCAGAGATGTGTCTCAGTCATGTCTACATCGTTCTCGAACCGTAGGGTCCGCACGCTTAAGGTTTCGATGACAGTTATATTATGAGTTTATGTATTTTGATGTACCGAAGGTTGTTCGGAGTCCCGGATATGATTACGGACATGACGAGGAGTCTCGAAATGGTCGAGACATAAAGATTGATATATTGGACGGATATATTTGGACACCAGAAAGGTTCCGGAGAAGTTTGGAGCCCCGGGAGGTTACCGGAACCCCCCGGGAGGTATATGGGCCTTATTGGGCCCATGTAGGAGGAAGAGAGAAGGAGCAAGGGAAGGGGGCGCGCCCCCCCAAGCCCAATCCGAATTGGGGAGGGGGGCCGGCCCCCCTTTCCTTTCTCCTTCCCCCTCTTCCTATTACTACTACTAGTACTACTTCCTAATACTAGTACTCTTTCCTTCCCCCTCCAAATAAGATAAGGAAAAGAGAGGGAAACCTACTTGGAGTAGGTTCCCCCTCCTCATGGCGCGCCCCCCCTAGGGCCGGCCACCTCCTCCCTCCCTCCTTTATATACGGGGGTAGGGGGCACCCTAGAACACACAAGTTGATCATTGATCGTTCCTTAGCCGTGTGCGGTGCCCCCCTCCACGATATTACACCTCGGTCATATTGTAGCAGTGCTTAGGCGAAGCCCTGCAACAGGAGAACATCAAGATCGTCACCACGCCGTCGTGCTGACGGAACTCCCCCTCGGTGCCTCTGCTGGATCGGAGATCGAGGGTGCGTCATCGAGCTGTACGTGTGTCAAGAACTCGGAGGTGCCGGAGTAACGGTACTTGGATCGGTTGAACCGGCGGACGTACGACTACTTCCTCTATGTTGCGTCAACGCTTCCGCTTCGGTCTACGAGGGTACGTAGACAACACTCTCCCCTCGTTGCTATATCATCACCATGATCTTGCGTGTGCGTAGGAAATTTTTTGAAATTACTACGTTCCCCAACAGTTCCCGCGCCAAGGGAGACGGCGCGGCACATACCACGGGAGGTCGACGCGCGGTGACGGCGACGTGGACCGCGGGCCGCGGCGCTACGGCCCGAAGGGGCGACGCAGCGGCGGCAGGCGGGCCAGGGTGACGGCGGGAAGACCTCGGGGCGGCGGCAGGAACCGCGAGGCGGCGGCGGGGACCGCGTTCCGTAGTGCTACAGCTCGAAGAGGTGGTGTAGCGGCGGCTCGCAGGTCGGTGCAACCGCGGGGACGGCCTCGGACGGCGGCGGTGACCGCATGCCGCAGCTTTACAGCCCGAAGAGGCGGTGTAGCGGAGGCTTGCAGGTCAGGGCAGCCGCGCGGAGAACCACTAGCCGAGGGCGATGGCCCGTCGGGAGGCGGCGTGGACCGCGTGCCGCGACGTGATAACCCTAAGGGGTGACACGGAGGCGGCGGCGGCGGCTATAGGGGTAGCCGGTGGGAGGATCTCGGGGCGGCAGCATGGACCACGTTCCGTGACGCGACCGCCCGTAGGGGCGTCGGCAGTAGCGGCGCGTGAGTCGGGGCAGCCGACGGGAAGACCTCGGGGGCAATGCAGCGGTCTGTAGGGACGACGCGATGGCAACCTGTGGCTCGATCGGCGGTAGGCGCGTGCTCGGGGACGTGCTTGGCAAAGACAGACGCGTGATCGGTTGATCAGACCGACAGCGCCGCTGTATGCGCCATGGCGGGGACGACGCGCAGATCGGAGTCGATGGCGACGTTGTCGGTGATGTCCCGGGCGATGACGACGAAGACAGACCGGCGATGGAGACCGCGCGGACGAGTGGCCGGCAGCGACGCACGAAGGCGTCCCTTGGGCGGCGCGTCCAGCCTTGCCGCGCGGTTGATGACGAAGCAGCCGGTGAAATCGACGCCGATGTCGGAGTAGAGGCGCGAGGGTCGACGACGGCGGCGGGCGACGCAAACCGGATCACATAGACCGGAAAACCAAAAAGTAGACGCCGATCAAAGTGACCGGCGAGAGAGAGAAAACCCGGATCAAAGGATCGAGAAAAAGACTCTCTAGGGCAGCCGGTCGACACGACCGGCGGACGAACCCTAGGTACGGGCAGCGCGGCCCCCGGCGGCGGTCATGGAGGCCGACCGCCCCGGGGGCGGCGCGTGGGTGCGAAAGCGGCGGTGGCTAGGGTTTGGATCGTGATTAGCTCTGATACCATGTTAGAAGGGAGAGAGAGGAATTGTTGCGGAATATGATGGATGTATTATCGAGCCTCGAGGGCGAGTATATATTGAGTACAAGACTTGGAGGGCAAGACGCCTCTCCTAGAGATAAGGTAGGAATCCTAAACTACCAAATACATGTAACCCAAATATATCTCTAACAGCTGTGTGTGCCAGTTTGTTAATGTATATAAAAAAGAAAGAGTAAGCCACTTCTCAAGTAAGTGGCTTATCCTTCCTTTCTTATATATCAACTCATACAACTAGAGGCTCGGCCCACTTATAAACTCCTCACAAATAGCCATCTTGCAGAGAAAAGAGTGCAAAATTGATGATTGGCGAACAAAGATAATAAAGACATGAGAGGGCACATGTACGACAAATAGCTAATAGCCGAGAATGAAGGCATATTGTATAAACTGTAGATGAAATGTTCTTCGAAGTTTATGGTTTTCATATGTTGGCCAAAGAAAGTGTGTTGTGCGTGTTGGAGGTCATTGCCGTGGGTCGATGTTCCTTTCCTGCCTTGCGCTGAGCTCATCACCTTTTAATTGACTAGCAAAAGGGCACGTGCGTTGCAACGGGAGAAAAATATATCACATGCTCTTTTAATCTAGAAAAGGGGCATAGAATCTAATAATCTTTTCTAGAAGTCCAGCTCTTTCATTTCAACACGGCTTGCATGTAGATTTAAAAAGTACATACAAACGGGCTAGCAATAATCCATTTATTCATGACATGCGCGGAATGAGGTGTTATTATGGGTAAAGAAAAACGACAAGAACAGACGATGATACATTAGCACACTGCGGAGACATGCATGCATCATGGGTGGTTTTTGATTCAAGCATCACCAACTTATGGCATGTTCAACAACATTCCTGTTGTTAGCTCAGCTCCATGACCTCAAGCTCATCCTCACGGCATCGTCCCGGTCTCCTCCTTGCTTCACTCTGACGTGAAATGTCGCTTCGGAACTTCTCATGCCTCCTCTATGCTCATCCAGTATTGTTCGTCAACATTCACTGCCTTATAATTCCCACCCCTCTGCTAATGGGTCACTTGGCTTGTTATTTACAACCGTTCTGAAAAAAATATGTTGATGTCTGCAAATATTTTTGTTGCAACTCTTTAATATATTCCACGTACATGAAGAGTTTTTTTAAAATACATAAACAATATTTGTTTTTAATGTAGACGCATGTATTATACTGCCCACATTCCATCTTTATATATTTCTCCTATGGCGCGCATCCCATATATTTACCGGATCTCCTCGAATTTTCTTGCTGCGAGGATGACATATACATAAACATATACTCGTCCATTCTTTTATTTCTTTTATATGAAATGTGTCCTTTCTTTTGCGCAGCACATCCATGTATATTTTGAATCTCCTCGAATTTTATATAGCGCAGCACATCCCATCTTTATCGAGCCTTTCTTTTATTTCTTGCCATGCATATCCTTATTTACATCCCATATTTATTTATGGGATCTCCTTGCCATGCATCCTCTTTTATTTCTTTTTTAGCGCAACACATCCCATCTTTATTTGGGCACATCCCATCTTTATTTGGGCCTCTCTTTTATTTCTTTCCCTGCATGCCCTCTCTTTTATTCCTTGCAATGCATGTCTTTATTTGTTGGGTCTTCTTTCCTTTCTAGAAATGGGACCAGCATCTTCTATTTTGTTCAACTTCCAAGAAGGCTTGTCCGTTGGTGTATTGTTGGTGTATTGTTGTCTAAATTGGCGAGGTGGTATTAATACATGCGACCCTTTCTTTTTGAATTAGACGCAACCCTTTGTTTTTGATAGAAGCAAAACCCAGCCCGGCTGGTTCTTCCCTACGATTGTAAACTGGAGGTTTGGGTTCGATCCTGGCAAACCACATATTATTTTTCGTTGATCGGAGCGGCACAGCGTCAAAGCTTTAAAGGGCCGGCCCCATGATGGTGTTCGACGATCCAAACGTTTTTTTCCCTCACGTACCAAATTTTATTAGTACCACCTCGCTTATATGTTTTAAATTCAAAATGAAAGCGTAAATTCACGAGAGAAAGCGTATTGTGACAATAAACCCGACAAAGTCAATCTATGCTTTATTATCACCTTTTAATTGATTATTACGTCATTGTAATTAGGTGGACGCCAGGACCATCAGCGAGGGCTTGAAGAAGGATAAGCCGCGATTGGAGCGCTATGTTGAAATAGAGGACAGGTACTTGTGTGTGTCAAGATCTTGAGCCATACTTATAGGGCTACTAGAGGTCAGATTTATTATTATTTTTCTCCCGTTGCAACGTACGGGCATATTTGCTAGTCTTTACCTAATAATGAAGGGGTTATTGTTTCTTACCACGGTAATTTCGCCCTTTTTCGTTCGTCCGTCAATATTATTTTTTATATCCGAAGTGATACTAATCTATCTGTATATGTTGTGTGCAAGTCAAAAGATGCTCCTCGACTTACTCGTCGCACGTCCGCCTAAGCCATCAAAATATTGGGCCTCACCTAGCAGGCTAGCACCGCTGCACGGCCTGCGACCCAGTGTACCACTAGCCCAAAGAAAAAAATAAGTTGTTGGTGTAGGGGTTCGAACCAACGGAGTCAGCTCCCGTCACAAAGACTGCAGCCACCTCAACCACGTTTTGCTTGTGAAAGAAAATAGGTTTGCTGTTTAAGAGCATGGTTAATAGTATAGCTAATTGTTGGCTATAAAAAAGTGCCATGTCATCTAGTATAAGTCAACCTTATACTGCAGCCACCTCAACCACGTTTTGCTTGTGATAGAAAATAGGTTTGCTGTTTAAGAGCATGGTTAATAGTATAGCTAATTGTTGGCTATAAAAAAGTGCCATGTCATCTATAAGTCAACCTTATAGCCAACATGTATAATAATTAGCTATAAATATGTGTTATTTTATTAATACAAGGTCCACTTTTCACTCTCACATAACTACGCGTGCGCACTCGATGCCCGGAGGCCTGGTCAACACTCCTCTGCTCGCGTGCATGCGTGCGTTCGTACATGGTGCGCGGCGTTGTACGCAACAATAGAATGCATTTATTTGAATAAAGCTCAAATTCCCTGAAAAAAATATATTGCGTGCAGAGGAGTGCATGCCCGTGCCTCTGTGTGTGTGCGTGTGGACGCGCTGCCTTTCCGCCCAGATCCTGCAGTTTTTTACTTGCACTGAGACGGTGGCGTGTCTGTCTAGGAGCACGTGCTGAATTAGAGCCCATTTATATTCTCTCTTCTATCCTCTCTCCTTCAACTAAGTATAGAAATATTACTTTACTCCTTACAGCCTGCTGACTGTACCTTATTATACTTGCTCTAATGGAATAGTCCCACCTTGCTTTTTTACAATAACATCCCTATAAATCAGCAAGCAACAAATAATAGAAAAGGATGTGGCGCGGGACTCAATAAAAGAGGAGGTAGGGAATTTATCGTGGAGGAAGGAAGGAAGAAATTAACTCCACAAATTATGGAGGTGGGCTGACGTGCTATTACAAGTGAGAGAGGCCTGGTAAAAGACTCATCCTGGAAGAAAGGCAGAAATGTGCCAATAAAAGTGAGAAGGACAAGGAAGGAAGGAAGAAATTAATGGCTTTACATGGAGTGCGGCGTTTTTGCTCCTGGGCTCGGCTGCACCCGCGCTGACCAAAAAAATACTAGAAAAATTTAAAAAATTCCAATTTTTTTGGTTGGTAGATAATTTGATGCGCAAGGTTTGCTGCAAATTTCAACTCATTTGGACAATTGAGCAGCTCTCTGCAAAAAAGGCAACATCCGGGTCTAAAGTTTACTGTTCACGCACTGTTTTGACCCGATTTGTCTTTTTTGCCGAGAGCTGCTCAGATATCCAAAATGAGTTGAAATTTGGAGCGAACCTCACGCATCAAATTATCTACCACACAAAGAAACTTGGACTTTTTTGAATCTTTTTAGTATTTCTTTTGAATTTTTTTCTGACCGGGAGCAGATGAGCCTGGGCACAGATTTGAATTTTCGCTTTACATGCCACTAAAGGTGAGAAGAGAGAGCATGTTCATGTTCGGCGACAATTTTTTTGGTCCCCTATTAATTGTTTTCAGAAGTAGGCCGTGCATTCTATTTCATACTCCAGGTATGGTAACTTCTGTTGTTACTCCAGGTTCGTTAATAATGCTATTTCATTCTGCATTTAAATTTTTAGAATAAAGTAACAATCTGAAATTAATATTGTCCACCCAGATCAATTGAATACTGATGCAAGTTTTGGTCTCCATGGCGAACACAAGTTTTTTTTCTTCCGTTGCAACGCACGGGCTCTTTTGCTAGTAAGATGTAAAGATAAATACTCTAGTTGAGAGAAATAATATCTTCAATAAGGGGTTTGGGGTTACATCATTCATCAACCATCATTTGCTCTCTCACCTCATTACAAGGACATAAGAATTTGTACTGATCAAATGTGCCTGTACAGATCTCTCTCTGTTTACTTGTACATGGCCATTACAATATCTTCAGTCAACTAAGATACTGTAGACAAGTACTCTAACATCTAGCATATGGCTTATTCTAACAAATACTCCAAGAAACTGTAAGCAGCTAGGAGTAACAAGCATCTGGAAGTTCTTTCAGGATCAAGCAGCTAGACTTACCAAATGCTTTGTTTCCTCCAGGTCCATGTAGATTCACAGCAAATTCAGAAGTTAACAACAATGTTATTGTATTTTATCAGAACTGTACAAATTAATGACACCAATTTCAGAAATTGACAGCAAATGGCACTTAAAAAAATTAACAACAAATTCCATAACAATGAGCTAAACCTGACAAGCCATAACATTGAGTTAAACCTACAATGAGTTAACATTCAGTTAAACCTGACAAGCCAACAGAGTTGCAGTATTTATCAGGATGGGAACCCACCCTACTGTGAACTTGGCAGCAATATTCTTGTGTGTTTTCTCTCTGTTGCGCCAGCAACAGAAACTGATTGGTCGCTCTCTGTTGTGTAATTTACCAAATCATATTTCTTTTGCTTATTGCCATTGAGTCTTTAATATCATCATATATCAGAGTAAGGCGCACATATTAGATTTTTCCAATATGTCTGTCAGTGCGCTTTGGTCCATATAATACTCCTCTTAAATCAACATAAGTAAGACAATACCTGACTCATACGAGCAGCTGCATATCAACACGGCAGGTCAAGACAGCAGCTTGACAACGTTTTAGTGATCATGACAAGTTCACAAATGACAAACCACAACACAACGAGCATAGTAAGTTCCTGTTTCTCCGACTTCTCTCACAAGTCATAAAAGACACAACCGCACACATAAGACATAAGAAAGTTCCAGAGTCGCACACATCATAAAGGAGACACGTTCATGAAACTTAAATACTTGATAAAAATGATAACTTGACAGCATGATGCCATCAACTGATCTCCTCAATCACCAGCCATTCTGCCACAGTCCTCAACAGCTTAGGGCCAAGGCAACGAGCTCGCCTTCCAGCGAGCCTACGTGAGCGCCTTATTAGACCTTCTTGAGCCAACCCACTTTATCAAACACTGGAGCAGGCCAGTTGGACCAATGCTGATTGGGATCCAAGGGCGGCAAAGAGAGCCCTCAAGGTGTCATCTTGCATCTTCCGGAGTCCAGGCATCGGTCCACTGAGCCAACGGTCATTGGATGACCGATTCATAGCAGTAAGACTGGGTGTAATCCACACGGGAGAAGGCCAGTTGGACCAAAGCTGAGGAGACACAAGGTCCACCTCGCTATTATTGCCCAAGCCAACTACTCCAATATCACGAGGACTACTCTTACGGTTTTTATTGTACTCATCATCGTCAGTAAAGTAGGCATGATTTCCCTTGAGAGCAGGGTAATCTTTGGCACTCAGACAAAGTGGATTGTTGTGTCCAAGAAACAGCACATGGTCAGGCAAGCAATCAATTTCCACAAGCCTCTCTGTGCAATCATCAACTGTGTGTAATTTGATTTCCGTAGTATGCGGAACATATATTTCAGGGTCACCATCTTCATCAGGATCCTCAAACTCTTTAAACCTTGAAACAAGCAGCAGACCACCCCATGGGGCCTGAACAATGTATACGGCATCGGGATAAAAATCCTCGTCGACTCCTCTAATAATTTTCATTGTAACAGCAGGACCACTAAGATCGAAGGCATGGATTTCTCCCTTTATAACCACTGCGTACAACAACCCATCCTTGTAGGTGCAGTCCTGATAGTGATGGTGTGGTGGCAGCAAGGTCCACTTATCATCCCCTACTCTTGCAAACGAGAGGTGATTGTATGGCTCGTGGATTAGCGCAACGATGTAGCTTCCTGTGGATGTATCATGAAACACAAACGCCTTGATCTGGAGCTGTTCCCGCAGCTCACAACCAGCGAGGATCGATGGCGTGAAGAAAGCTCGTCTTGCAGAGTGACTTGGGTATTCATACTTCTGGACAGCACCCAAGTCATCAAAGATGGGCTTCACGTACTCCATGGTGGTCACCGAAGGGAGAGCAATCTGTTGACCAGTGATAGGATTGACGAGGTGCATTTCAGATCTATCATCGGACGGTGCCGGAGGGGAATGGGACTCATCTATACATTTTTTTTTTGAGGAATGGGACTCATCTATACATACCAGGCCATGGGCAGCGAGCTGATCGTACCGTCGGGCCGGGCTCGGGCCTGGACATTGAGCCCGACAGGCATACCGGCCCGGGCTCGGGCCTGCGAAAAACATGATTTTAGTCGTAGTCGGACCGGGCCGACCGGGCCATGTCAAGCTTGTTCAGGCTTGGGCTCAATCTAGTAGGCCCGAAGGTCGGGCCGGGCCGGACTCAAGCCTGGGTTTTCAGCATTGACTTTTTTCAGCTCGGCCCAGCTCGACATATGCCTAGGTATATCACTCAGCTAATCTTTGTATCTTTGTTATTTTAAAAAATCTCTATTCTTTATTAGGACAATAAAACTAAGCCTGAGAGTATCTCTAGCAGATCCCGTAAACCGGGTTATTCAGCAAAACAACCATCGGGTTTACCGGACGAAGGCTATTTTGCCGTCCCGAACAGATCCAGTACATTTGACCATCCTAGATATTTTTTTGTGGGATTAATCCCAACCCAATTCCGCCATATCTACAAACTACCCGACTTGCCCTTGTTTTTGCCGGATCCCCTTTTCCCTTGGCACGAACCAACTTCCGGTTCCTTCCGTTCCCGCCTCTCATGCCGCCGTCGCCTCCAACCTCACCATCCCGCCTCACAGCGCCAAAAACCGACTGTATGGAATATCTGCAGCCGCTGGGTGCCCCATATCATGCGCCGCCGCCACCTCCAATGTCGCTGCTCCGTCCGCCCACACCTTTCATGTCGGCGCCGCCCCAACTCCTTCCCCCGCCGCCATGAAGAGGAAGCGGCGGGGGAACCATCTCGTCCAAGGGGGCGCAGCCGGCGCGACACCACCCTCTTTCGGCGCCGCTCCGGTTCCTCCCGTCAAGGCCGCAGGCGGGAGGAAGAAGACCGCCTCCACCGACCCCGTCGGTGCACGGGCAAAGCCCCAGAGGAAGAAAGCAACTGCGTCAAGAGGTCGGCCTCCTCCTCCGCCTCTGGCGGGCCACGGCCTCCCCATTCATGCCAACTCTACAGACGTCACACCTACCACGTGTTCGATGAAACGACCGGGAGGTAAAAAATCTTCATTTGCTCCGGTTATCTTTCCTTCACCCGTTGGAACACTTGTTTGAGCTTTGCCCATCAAATTTTGTAGACAAAGTGTGACATCCACATATACCGAGATGTTGGCCAAGTGTGCGACAGATTTGAGTTGCCCCTTAATGATTTTGATGCGCCTCATGTGGAGGTCGAGGCGGAGGTGGATCAAGTGAATGACGGTGGTGATGAAGTGCAAGTGATCGACGAGGCCGACTATGATGCTAGGGTGGGGAGGACCGACAACTACACAGAGAGGAAGTATGTGTGCTTGATTCAAGCATGGGAGAGTGTCTCACTTGACGCCGTGGTCGACAAGATCAAAGCTATAAAAATTATTGGCAAAGGATCAAGGACAAATACCACCAAATCATGTCGTTCCCTTCCGACCGGATCTTGAAGTCACTTCAAGGTTGTTGGGACATCATCAACAAAACTTGTGGCCGTTGGAGTGGGTGCTTGGAGCAAGTGCAGAATGCACCTCAAAGTGACGCCATTATTGATGATTATGCGAGTATTTCTTCATCTTGTTGCCTTTGGTTAATGACCCACAAGTATAGGGGATCAATTGTAGTCCTTCCAATAAGTAAAAGTGCCGAACCCAACGAGGAGCGAAAGGAAATGACAAGCGGTTTTCAACAAGGTATTCTCTACAAGTGTTGTAAGTAACAGTGATAGATAGTTTTGTAGCAAGATAATTCCTAACAAGTAACAAGTAGCAGTAGTAATAAAGGTGCAGTAATGTGGCCCAATCTTTTTTATAACAAAGGACAAGCCAGAATGCTCTCTTATAATAAGCAAAGAGTTCTGGAGGACACGTGGGAGTTGTCATCTAGTCATGTTCATCATGTTTAGTTGATTCGTGTTCGTTACTCTGATAATTTGATATGTGGGTGGATGAGGGAGTCCTGGATTAAGGGGTCCTCGGGCGGACGAATTACTCGTTATAGGCCGAACTGGTGGGCCGTGAAGATCGCCACAGAAGATTATCCCTCGTATCCGGATAGGACTCCTATATGTGTAGAATGGCAAGTTTAAAGTCCGGATGTAATGTTTCCTTCCTCTGCAAGATGGTTATGTACAACCCTAGGTCCCTCCAGTGCATATATAAACTGGAGGGTTTAGTCCGTAGGGACAATCACAATTACCATAGGCTAGACTTCTAGAGTTTAGCCTTATCGATCTCGAGGTAGATCAACTCTTGTAATCCTCATATTCATCAAGATCAATCTAGCAGGAAGTAGGGTATTACCTCCATTAAGAGGGCCCGGACTTGGGCAAACATTGTGTCCTTGTCTCCCCTTGTTACCATCAATCCTCAGATACATAGTTCGGGACCCCCTACCCGACATCCGCCGGTTTTGACACCGACATTGGTGCTTTCATTGAGAGTTCCGCTGTGTCGTCGACAGAAGGATTGATGGCTCGCTTCGTCATCAGCGACAGCGCCACCCCCAGGGAGATCTTCCTTCCCGGTCAGCTTTTCGTGTTTGGCGGCTTCGTGCTACACGTCAACTCGGATGGCCACCTTGAGCAGGTTGATAGTTATGCCCTTGGTCATCAGATCAAGTTTGGAAGTCTGAATTACGTTGCCGACACCCAACGAGATTTGATCGTCGAAGGATTCGCACCCTCGGCTGTCGCTCCCTGCCTACACGGTGAAGACATCTTAGATCTATCACCAGATCCCGTCCAGGGGTCAACATCCGTGTCCGCTCTGGCCCTAGATCCGGAGCAGATCACTTCGTCCGAAGACGGGTGGATAAACCCCGTCGGACTCTCCCCCTCCATGGAACTTTTAGCCGGAGGCTCAACGACGATTATGCCGCTCACAAACCCAGGATCGAATGGGACTCTCCTCGCCGCTGGAAAGCCGAACTCATTTCCAATTACGAGCTCCGAACTCTTGGGATTCACACTCTCCAGGCTCGATCAAGTGGTCACCACTGAGCCTGGCTCCGCAGACCCCTAAACTCCTATCCAGCTCTCGCTCTTAAACGAGGCGCTGGACTTACTGCAATCTCTCGCCATTACGGAGGATTCGCTGCCGAACTGTGCCCAGTTAAAATTGGGGGCTAAGATTAGGGAATTTTGCTTCCCACCCACCACCCACTTGGTAGCCACGGTCGAAGACTTAATCGACGTACTAGACTATGCTTCCAAAGACTATGATGGTATGGACCATGACGTCGAAGCTGATCTAGGTCAAAACCCGCCCGTCACCGGGCGATGGACGGCCACTTCTACCTATGACTTATACATGGTGGACACATCCCAGGAGAAGGACGGCGATGGCGACAAAGATCCAGAAGAGGATAAGCCTGTCAATGAACCTCCTAAGCACCGGCGTCAGCGGCGCCGCTCACGATCGCGTCGAGAAAGGGACAGTAATACCGGCACCGGAGACAATGAGGCTCTGGAGGATGCCGAAGACCCCGTAGAGCCAGCGTTGGAGCAGGACGAGCGGGAGGATGGCCAACGCAGTCCCGAACAACTCACCGATCACAATGATTCTGAAGACAGTAACTACCTACCTGTCTCCGAAGAGGTTGTCAGCCTGGGAGACGAGGAATTCATCGTCCCAGAGGAACCCCTCGAACAAGAATGCTTTCAATGACAGCTTATTGCCACAGCAAGGAGCCTGAAAGAGCAGCAGCAGCGGCTTAAAGCCGAGCAGGATACGCTCAACAACATATGAAATGAAGTGCTAGACGCTAAAGAAAGATACGGCCGTGAGTGCCAAACAAAGAGCTATCCCAAGCGCAAGCTGCTACCACAATTCGACGACGAGGCCCTTGCGCCAATTCCGTCGAAGCATGATTGGGCCGATCAACCGGATCGACCACCTCGTGGACGGGACAAAGTGGCTGGTAATGCCGTATATCAACCCGCACCTCCTAATCGTAAAGGAAAGGATACAACGGCTCAGGGCCATAAGTACGACTTACGTAGGGACCTAAATAAAAAAGCCGGTCAGGCTAGCTAGATCAATCTACGGATCAAGAGAACATGCTCCTACACGGGATGGTAACTATCAAGCCAAGCACACTGGATACAATCAAGTTCAGAGTCAAGACCGAACACAGATGCCGTGTGAACTACGTCGCGATGCCACACAATACAGGGGCGCTGCACACCCTCTGTGCTTTACCGATGAGGTGATGGATCACCAATTTCCAGAAGGGTTTAATCCCGTAAACATCGAAACATATGATGGAACGACAGATCCCGCTGTATGGATTGAAGACTTTATTCTTCACATCCATATGGCTCGTGGAGATGACCTCTATGCCATCAAATACTTACCTTTAAAGCTGAAAGGGCCAGCTCGGCACTGGTTGAACAGCCTCCCAGAGAACTCCATTGGAAGCTGGGAAGATTTAGAGGATGCTTTCCGGGCTAACTTTCAGCGGACTCATGTCCGGCCACCGGATGCTGATGATTTAAGTCACATAATCCAGCAACTCGGGGAGTCATCCCGCAAGCTTTGGAATCGGTAGCATACATTCCTCCCTCATAATTATTTTCAGTAGCATCATGAATGAATTCAACAATATAACCAACACCTAAAGCATTCTTTTCATGATCTACAAGCATAGAAATTTTATTACTCTCCACATAAGCAAAATTCTTCTCATGAACAATAGTGGGAGCAAACTCAACAAAATAACTATCATGTGATTGAGAATTAAGATCAAGATGACAAGTTTCATGGTTATCATTATTCTTTAAAGCATACGTATCATCAGAATAATCATCATAGATAGGAGGCATGCTTTCATCATAGTAAATTTGCTCATCAAAGCTTGGGGGACAAAAAATATCATCTTCATCAAACATAGCTTCCCCCAAGCTTGTGGCTTTGCATATCATTAGCATCATGGATATTCGAGGAATTCATACTAACAACATTGCAATCATGCTCATCATTCAAATATTTAGTGTCAAATATTTTAATGCATTCTTCTTCTAACACTTTGGCACAATTTTCCTTTCCATCATACTCACGAAATATATTAAAAAGATGAAGCGTATGAGACAAACTAAATTCTATTTTTTGTAGTTTTCTTTTATAAACTAAACTAGTGCTAAAACAAGAAACAAAAAGATCCGATTGCAAGATCTAAAGATATACCTTCAAGCACTCACCTCCCCGGCAACGGCGCCAGAAAAGAGCTTGATGTCTACTATGCAACCTTCTTCTTGTAGACGTTGTTGGGCCTCCAAGTGCAGAGGTTTGTAGGACAGTAGCAAATTTCCCTCAAGTGGATGACCTAAGGTTTATCAATCCGTGGGAGGCGTAGGATGAAGATGGTCTCTCTCAAGCAACCCTGCAACCAAATAACAAAGAGTCTCTTGTGTCCCCAACACACCCAATACAATGGTAAATTGTATAGGTGCACTAGTTCGGCGAAGAGATGGTGATACAAGTGCAATATGGATGGTAGATATGGGTTTTTGTAAACTGAAAATATAAAAACAGCAAGGTAGCAAGTGGTAAACGTGAGCATAAAAGGTGTTGCAATGATAGGAAACAAGGCCTAGGGTTCATACTTTCACTAGTGCAAGTTCTCTCAACAATAATAACATAATTGGATCATATAACTATCCCTCAACATGCAACAAAGAGTCACTCCAAAGTCACTAATAGCGGAGAACAAACGAAGAGATTATGGTAGGGTACGAAACCACCTCAAAGTTATTCTTTCCAATCAATCCATTGGGCTATTCCTATAAGTGTCACAAACAGCCCTAGAGTTCGTACTAGAATAACACCTTAAGACACAAATCAACCAAAACCCTAATGTCACCTAGATACTCCATTGTCACCTCAAGGATCCGTGGGTATTATTATACGATATGCATCACACAATCTCAGATTCATCTATTCAACCAACACATAGAACCTCAAAGAGTGCCCCAGAGTTTCTACCGGAGAATCACGACGAAAACGTGTGCCAACCCCTATGCATAGGTTCCCAATGTCACGAAACCCGCAAGTTGATCACCAAAACATACATCAAGTGGATCAATAGAATAACCCATTGTCACCACGGTTATCCCATGCAAGACATACATCAAGTGTTCTCAAATCTTTAAAGACTCAGTCCGATAACATAACTTCAAAAGGGAAACTCAATCCATTACAAGAGAGTAGAGGGGGAGAAGAAACATAAGATCCAACTATAATAGCAAAGCCCGCAATACATCAAGATCGTGCCAAATCAAGAACACGAGAGAGAGAGAGAGATCAAACACATAGCTACTAGTACATACCCTCAGCCCCGAGGGTGAACTACTCCCTACTCGTCATGGAGAGCACCGGGATGATGAAGATGGTCACCTGTGAGGGATCCCCCCTCCGGCAGGGTGCCGGAACAGGGTCCCGAGAGGTTTTTGGTGGCTACAGAGGCTTGCGGCGGCGGAACTCCCGATCTAATCTCTGTTCTGGAAGTTTTAGGATACGTAGGTATATATGGGTGCAGGGAGTACGTCGGTGGAGCTACGGGGGCCCCACGAGGCAGGGGGGCGCGCCCCTACCCTCATGAGCACCTCCCTCATCTCCTGACGTAAGGTCCAAGTCTATCCGGTAGGTTTCCTTCCAAAAATAACTTCTCTAGTTGATTTCATTCCGTTTTGACTCCGTTTGATATTCCTTTTCCTCGAAACACTGAAATATGCATAAAACAGCAAACCTGGGCTGGGCCTCCTATTAATAGGTTAGTCCCAAAAATAATATAAAAGTGGATAATAAAGCCCAATATTTCCCAAGATAGTAGATAATATAGCATGGAGCAATAAAAAATTATAGATACGTTGGAGACGTATCACGACCCTGCCGGTAGGAAGCAAGACGGCGAGAGCGAGGAAGCGGCTATAGCTTAGGAAGCAAGCAAGGAAGGAGGAAACAAAGGAAATGTGACTTGTGGTCGGGAGAAAAGGGGGTGGGGAAGGGGAGGGGGGCGGGGGTAGATATTTTGGCGGTAGGCCAAAATTTTGGAGATGTGGAGGGAAACTTTGTGTGCGGTGCCGCCGGACCATTCACTTTGAATGATTGTGTGCATCGCAAACAATTCTTCGGCTTTACGTGCATGGGATGAGTTTGATAATTCAAATTTTGGTGGAAATTTCGCCGGGTACGTCATTTGTGGCACCCCGGGTTAGAGCAACCGGTTTACCCTGCATTGCCAGCCCAGAGATCGAGTCTTCTGGCAATACACAACAACATGGTACAGAAATAACCACTTTATTGATACTAGCGGGATACATAGGTCTGATATTACATCGAGATGCGAGGCCAAGCGGCACACACGATGCTGCTGGACAGTATGTACATTATTTAATGAACATGGTTGGGGCCTCGATCACACGAAACTACACGGCAGCGGAAGAACGACGTAGCGGGACTCCATAGCACAGGGACACCGACGTGGACACGGCCTAGACACGAGGTGCGCTCCGATGCGAATCGACTTGCCTGAAAGCTGGCATAACACGCCAGGTCAGTGCATGGAATGTACTTGCAATCTCACAACAAACATAAGCACGATGATAGACAATATCATGATAATTAAGCAAGTTAAATTAATGCAAGAAATACTATAGATGCAATGCAGCCAAACAGTGCACCGAGTCACGCGGACTCGCTTACCAGACGGTTACCTCGTAACCAAACAGTGACCACACCGGGGTCACACCTGAAACCAAAAACCCATGAACACCTCTAGTGTTCAAGGTTCGCCACGAAACAATGCATCACAACAATCACTTAGTTTGCAAGATTAATTATAAAAGTTGATCCATGGTGTGACTTACTCCCGAGTCTTGCCCATAATCGAGGGTGCGGCTATCGATAGATTAAATACACTCTGCAAAGGTAGTGCACTTTACCCACACTACGGAGTACCTGGCCTCGCTTTCCCATTCGGGTGGACCAAAATATTCCGACGAAACCCTCCCTTTGTCATGCACTCTCCCCGACCACTGCTACCTCTTGAGCACTGCGTTGGTTTTCCCTTGAAGAGGAAAGGGTGATGCAGCAAAGTAGCGTAAGTATTTCCCTCAGTTTTTGAGAACCAAGGTATCAATCCAGTAGGAGGCTATGCGCGAGTCCCTCGCACCTGCACAATACAAATAAATCCTCACAACCAACGCGATAAGGGGTTGTCAATCCCTTCACGGTCACTTACGAGAGTGAGATCTGATAGGATAATATTTTTGGTATTTTTATGATAAAGATGCAAAGTAAAATAAAAGCAAAGTAAAAAGCAAAGGAAATAAATAAGTGTTGGAAGATTAATATGATGAAGATAGACCCGGGGGCCATAGGTTTCACTAGTGGCTTCTCTCAAAAGCATAAGTATTTTATGGTGGGTGAACGAATTACTGTTGAGCAATTGACAGAATTGAGAATAGTTATGAGAATATCTAGGTATGATCATGTATATAGGCATCACGTCCGAGACAAGTAGACCGACTTCTGCCTGCATCTACTACTATTACTCCACTCATCGACCATTATCCAGCATGCATCTAGAGTATTAAGTTCATGAAAATAGAGTAACACCTTAAGCAAGATGACATGATGTAGAAGGATAAATTCATGCAATATGATAAAAACCCCATCTTGTTATCCTCGATGGCAACAATACAATACGTGCCTTGCTGCCCCTACTGTCACTGGGAAAGGACACCGCAAGATTGAACCCAAAGCTAAGCACTTCTCCCATTGCAAGAAAGATCAATCTAGTAGGCCAAACCAAACTGATAATTCGAAGAGACTTGCAAAGATAACCAATCATACATAAAAG
>NC_057806.1:65201204-65205689 GCF_018294505.1 Triticum aestivum
CTCCTTCCTCCTATATATACCTACGTACCCCCAAACTACCAGATACGGAGCCAAAACCCTAATTCCACCGTCATAACCTTCTGTATCCACGAGATCCCATCTTGGGGCCTTTTCCGGAGCTCCGCCGGAGGGGGCATCGATCACGGAGGGCTTCTACATCAACACCATAGCCCCTCCGATGAAGTGTGAGTAGTTTAGTTCAGACCTACGGGTTCATAGTTATTAGCTAGATGGCTTATTCTCTCTTTTTGGATCTCAATACAAAGTTCTCCCCCTCTCTTGTGGAGATCTATTTGATGTAATCTTCTTTTGCGGTGTGTTTGTTGAGACCGATGAATTGTGGGTTTATGATCAAGTTTATCTATGAACAATATTTGAATCTTCTCTGAAATCTTTTATGTATGATTGGTTATCTTTGCAAGTCTCTTCGAATTATCAGTTTGGTTTGGCCTACTAGATTGATCTTTCTTGCAATGGGAGAAGTGCTTAGCTTTGGGTTCAATCTTGAGGTATCCTTTCCCAGTGACAGTAGGGGCAGCAAGGCACGTATTGTATTGTTGCCATCGAGGATAACAAGATGGGGTTTATATCATATTGCATGAGTTTATCCCTCTACATCATGTCATCTTGCTTAAAGTGTTACTCTGTTCTCTTGAACTTAATACTCTAGATGCATGCTGGATAGCGGTCGATGTGTGGAGTAATAGTAGTAGATGCAGGCAGGAGTCGGTCTACTTGTCTCGGACTTGATGCCTATATACATGATCACACCTAGATATTCTCATAACTATGCTCAATTCTGTCAATTGCTCAACAGTAATTTGTTCACCCACCGTAAATACTTATGCTCTTGAGAGAAGCCACTAGTGAAACCTATGGCCCCCGTGTCTATCTTCCATCATATTAATCTTCCAATACTTAGTTATTTCCTTTGCCATTTATTTTACTTTGCATCTTTTATTTCTCTTTATCATAAAATACCAAAAATATTATCTTATCATATCTATCAGATCTCACTCTCGTAAGTGACCGTGTAAGGATTGACAACCCCTTATCGCGTTGGTTGCGAGGATTTATTTGTTTGTGTAGGTGCCAGGGACTTATGTGCGGCCTCCTACTGGATTGATACCTTGGTTCTCAAAAACTGAGGGAAATAATTACGCTACTTTGCTGTATCACCCTGTCCTCTTCAAGGGAATACCAACGTAGTGCTCAAAAGGTAGCAAGAAGGATTTCTAGCACCGTTGCCGGGGAGGTTGTAAAGCCCACAATGCGGCTATATCTCCCATGTGTCGGGGCACAACTTAGAGGCATAACCGCATGGTAGGCATGTCGCAAGAGGGGTAACCTTTACACATCCCATGTACTGAATAAGAAAGGGATAAAGAGTTGGTTTACAATCGCCACTTCACACAATACATAAATATAGCATACATCATCCAGAATACAATCAATGTCCGACTACGGAACCAAAATAAAAGAAGACAACCCCAATTGCTAGATCCCCGATCGTCCCAACTGGGCTCCACTACTGATCAACTGGAAACGAAACAACACAACGAACACGATATTCATCAAGCTCCCACTTGAGCTCAGTTGCGTCACCTGCACTGGAATTATCGGCACCTGCAACTGTTTGGAAGTATCTGTGAGCCACGAGGACTCAGCAATCTCACACCCGCGAGATCAAGACTATTTAAGATTATGGGTAGGAAAGGGTAGTGAGGTGGAGCCGCAACAAGCACTAGCATATATGGTGTCTAACATACGCAAATAAGAGCGAGAAGAGAAGCAACGCACAAGTCGTGAACTAGAAATGATCAAGAAGTGATCCCAAAACTACCTACGTTCAAGCATAACACAAGAACGTGTTCACTTACTGGACAATACTGGAAAGAGACCGTCACGGCTACACACGCGGTTGATTCATTTTAATTAAGTTAAGTGTCAAGTTCTCTACAACCGGATATTAACAAATTCCCATCTGCCCATAACCGCGGGCATGGCTTTCGAAAGTTCAGACCCTGCAGGGGTGTCCCAACTTAGCCCATCACAAGCTCCCACGGTCAACGAAGGATATTCCTTCTCCCAGGAAGACCCGATCAGACTCGGAATCCCGGTTACAAGACATTTCGACAATGGTAAAACCAGACCAGGAAAGCTGCCCAATGTGCCGACAAATCCCAATAGGAGTCGCACGTATCTCGTTCTCAGGGCACATCAGATGGGCAGGACGTCGGGTTGGCATAAACCCTGGTTGCCCAGGGGGCGCCGGACATCGCCCAGTTTGGACCAACACTCGGAGGAGCACTGGCCCGGGGGTTTAAAATAAAGATGACCCTTGAGTCTGCAGAACCCAAGGGAAAAAGGCTTAGGTGGCAAATGTTAAAACCAAGGTTGGGCCTTGCTGCAGGAGTTTTATTCAAAGCAAATTGTCAAGGGGTTCCCATAACACCCAACCGCGTAAGGAACGCAAAATCAAGGAACATAACACCGGTATGACGGAAACTAGGGCGGCAAGAGTGGAACAAAACAACAGGCATATTCCACCCTTTACCAAGTATATATATGCATTAATTAAATAAGAGATATTTTGATATCCCAACAATAACCATGTTCCAACATGGAACAAACTTAATCTTCACCTGCAACTAGCAACGCTATAAGAGGGGCTGAGCAAAAGCGGTAACATAGCCAAACAACAGTTTGCTAGGCATGGTGGGTTAGTGGCTTGACATGGCAATATGGGAGGCATGATATCGCAAGTGGTAGGTAACGCGGCATAGCAAAAAGAGCGAGCAACTAGCAAGCAAAGATAGAAGTGAATTCAAGGGTATGGTCATCTTGCCTGAGATCCCGTAAGGAAGAAGAACAAGTCCATGAAGAAGACAAATGGACGTAGTCGAACGGATCCTCACAACTCTGAAACGGAACCGAAGCTAACGAGAGAAGCAACCCGGAAAGAAGCAAACAACATAGTAAACAACCATCACATAAGCATGGCATGATGCACAACCAAGTATGATGCATGTTCGGTTTAAAGAGGCATGGCATGGCAAAGTGCAACAAACAATACTACAAATTAAGTGGAGCTCAATATGCAATGAGTTGCATACTGACGGAACACCACATGACTTATTTAGTTCTCTCCCATTTATGTACTCAACAATATTAAATGTTGGTTAGCATGGCAAGAGGTGAAGCAAATGAAAACTACCTATCTAGGCAAGTTTAAATGAGGCCGGAACAACAAGCAACAAGTCCGAAAAAATCCTCATGAGCATCCATTAGATTTGGTACTGTTATGCCCTAAACACAATTTTAGAGTTGTTAAACATGCAAGAAGAGTGCACCATGTTAAACTAGGCATTTTTCTACCCCATTTACATATAAAGTTTGTTAAGTTTGGAGCTACGGTTATTTAGTTATGAATTAAAGCATTTTAGCATGGCATTAGAGCAAAAATTAACAAACAGCATTTTAAACATTTTAAACATGGTTGAAAGTTGCATATTATGAAACTAGACAAAATTCTAAGCATGTTACATATATAACTTATTTTAATCCGATGAACGGTTCTGAAGTTATTATATGCATGAACATTAAGGGGTTTTCTGGAAAACTGCGGTCTCTGGAATAATATCTAAATTCGTTCCACGGAAAAAACATGAATCGGGCCACATCTGAAATTGGGCCCAAAGGAAGGAAAACAACACAAAAAAGGGGCGCTCGGGTGTGGCCTCACCCAGTGGGCTGAGGCCCAGTAGGAAGCAGAGAAGGCCGGCTGAGGCAGCGGTTGCTGGGCCTCGGGTTGGGTCGCGGCCCAGCTGGACACCGATGCGGAGGGAGACGGGATTGGGGCTCCTCCTGATCCGAGCGACGCACGGTGGCGCTCACCGGTGAGGACGACAGGGACGGCAAGGTCGGAGGCGGATCCGACGGGGGAAGGCAGAAGAGGCGGCGAACGGCGCGAAGAGGCCGAAAATGGATGCGGGGGAGGGAACCGAGGACGGATCTGGGTGTGGCTTCCCCGGATCCGGTCGGAGGCGAGTGTACTCCAACGAGTGTACTCCGGCAGGTGGCGGCGCTGCAAAGGACTGGGAGAGAGAGACAGGGAAAAGGAGGAGGGAGGAAGGAGCAGGGTGCGGGGTCTGGCCTGGGTGAATCTCGGCGACGTGCCGACGAGGCTGAACGGGCGGCGGCGCGAGCTCTCGGGAGGAGGAGGAGCTGCAAGTGGGGAACGGGATCCAGGCGGTGGTGCGGGCGGCTTCGGGCCCGATGCGGCCCGAGGTGGGCTGCGGATGGGCCTCGCGGGCCTAGCACGGTGGATCGGAGGCAGGGAGGCGACGTGGCCATGGGCCATTGGCTGGAGCCGGCGGCGGCGCAGCGAATCAAAGCTCGCCAAGTGGCGGGGACGCGGTGGCTGGCAACGGAATTTGAGGAGAAGGTGGCTGGCGGCTGCGGGGATCCCGAAGAGGAGGCTAG
>NC_057806.1:65206189-65221200 GCF_018294505.1 Triticum aestivum
GGGTTCCAAAATAGGAAGGGGAAGGTCTATATATAGACACATGGACCAGGTTAGGGGGGTTTGGGGGCTTCCGGAGCCCTCCAATCGTGATCCGACGGCTCCGGTCGGAGGGGAGGGGTTAGATGGGCTAGGTGGGCTGTGGAGAGTGCGATGGGCTGAGAGGAGAGAAGAAAAGGCAGCCCGGCAATGGTTTCCGGAGACCGAAAACATCCGACGTTAGACCGGCTATAATGCTGCTATAGTTATCCATTGGGGCGTCAAACGAACTCCGAATGCGATGAAACTTGGCAGCCGGTCTACTGACAACAAAACAACACCGCACGCAAACTTTCAACCCATTCCGAGAACATTTTCCGGCCACTTATAAAATAATATTTCGGACGTTCCGCGGGCGCGTGCGAGTGTGTCTTGGCTCAGAACGGACAACGGACGGAACTGGAGGAACCCGGACGGATGCATGTTTTGAAAACATGATGATGCAATGCACATGATGACATGTCAAGATGCAACACGCAAGCGAAAGACATGGCAATGATGGCGAACAACTGGAAGATGCCTGGCGCATCGGTCTCGGGGCGTTACAACACTCCACCACTACGAGAGGATCTCGTCCCGAGATCTAGGATGGCACCGGAGAGAAACGGAAGAGGAAGAGAAAAGGTAAAGCTAAGTTGCTTCTTTGACAAACGGGTGAAACCAAA
The DNA here is from genome assembly GCF_018294505.1 of Triticum aestivum. Lineage (NCBI taxonomy): Eukaryota > Viridiplantae > Streptophyta > Magnoliopsida > Poales > Poaceae > Triticum > Triticum aestivum. Next base: position 65,206,891 of record NC_057806.1, read on the forward strand.
GAACCTTGAGATGTTAACAATTTTGAGAAAAGAATACAGGGGAGATGAACGAAGTTGACAACTCTCCGTTAGAAAAAAGAACATGGGATACGACGAGAACTAAGAGGTTTAGTGATAAGATAGATATTGGAACCACTCTGGTTGAAAAGAGATGCGAGACTTGATAAGTTGAAAATAACTTAAACAGAGGACACAACACTCCGGTTAAATGGATAAGCATGAAAAGAACACGATCCTCGTATTTCGAGACGATGAGTGAAGAGAGCAACATCACAATGCCTCCGAAAGAGAGAATAGAAGATAGATCATTAGAATGAAAGAATGGAGAAGAAAATGCCAACTTCTGTCACAAATGAGCTTGGGAAACACCCTTCTGAGAATTTTATAACGGAGTTGTTGGAAAAGCAACAACGAAACAAATAAACTTGTAGTGGGCTTATGGAAAACTTCTCGAAATTGAGGCGAAATTATGCCACTAGGGAAACAAAAGATTGGATTGAAATCAACAAGGAGACGAGAAACTTATTTCACCGGGAGGATAAATGAAGAACTTGGGTCATTTATACGCACCACAATAGCAACATTCCTTAGGGAAGGCTTTAGGTGAAATATAACCCAAGATAACTGCAAAGAAGAGATTGATGGATAGCAAAGGATCTCATGAACGAATTGAAAATGATGGGTTTAAAATATGTCATTCCGAACAATTTGTGAATCATGAAACATGAAGGAAGCTGTCAAAACGACATAACACCACCTGAAAAAGATAAGATAGAAAGAATTGCACTTCGGAATGCAAGATGAAGAATACTTGAAGTATAGCTTGGCGGATCATAGCTTCGAGAGATATCTTGAAGAACAATTGAAGAATGAAAAGAATCCTTGACGAACCACCATGTAGATCCTCCATGAAGAACTCCGTAATAAAGAATGATCAAACGAAAGGAAATAGAAGTTGAAAACACCAGGTGAAGCCTTGCAATGATTAGATGGAGCTTTGTGATGCTATAATTGAGAGATCTTGGGACTCCGAGAAAGTATGAAGCACTTGAACCGAGAATTTACTCGTCGTAAACACACTCTGGAGGAATGAATCCATCACTTGGATGAAGCAAGAATAAGAATTATTTTATGCGTATCCTTCACCAATTAAATTGATGGCAAGCAAATGGATTTGACATACTACTTATTCTCGTAGAAAGGATTAAGAGAGATATAGCGCAAACTTGAGAAAAGACTTCAACGAACCACCGTTAGGAATTTGAAAGAACGAATGAATTGATATGATAAAAGAAGGAAGAAGAACTCTTGAACGAACCACCGTAAGGATTAAAAGAACGAACGAAGAAAACAAACGCATCACCAAGAAGAATTGGAAAAAATGAACGAATATACTTGAGAGAATTTATATACAAGTGAACGAAGAGATCCCGAACTGATTAGAGAAAACTTGAATGATGCCTCGATAAGATTTGGAGAACGAGAGCTGAAAGCTGGAATGAATAAACCCGAAATGATGGCCTTCGGAGAAACAAACTGAAAAGACTCCTAAATTGCTCCTGATGGTTGAAAAGAATATCTCACAATCGAAAATAATTATGAGAGGATGGCATCAAGCTTGAACCATGAATCTTTGGAAGAATGGGTAAGGATTTGGAGGAAAAAAACTCTTCTTCGGTCTTCAAATGTTGAGATTGATTATGAGAACCGCCATGACACTTGATGAGACACTCCGGAATGAAAATTAGAATGGTTGAACCAATGTTGAAAAGAAAGTGAAATATCTTGGAGAAGGCATTTGACTGATGATAACTCATCCTTACGTCAAACTTGGAAAAGAATTTGAGAGAAACTCTGAAAAAGAAAAGAGTCAGGTAAGATCCTGGGAAAAGACCTGTGGGTTAGGGCCCACTCAAAAGAAACACCGTTCAACGATTTAAAAGATAGATTGCGCCGGTTGAATTAAATGGCTCGAAAGAGATAACAACCTCGAGATAACTTGAACGAATTAGCAATGGAAACACGAATCTTCTGAGATGTCTTTAGCACTCCGAAACAATTGAATAGTGAGAGGCGAATGATTAAGAGGTGCATCGGCATGAGAAAACATTTGAAACGAGAAAAGGATATGATTGACAAGGCTTGACTTGAATCCACCGGAGAAGAAAACAATGTAGAATAATACACTTGAAGCTCCGTTAGAATCTTCCTGAGAATCACCGGATAAGAACATTGATGGAAAAGAATGGAGAGGCTTCCCATCAATAAAAGGATACTTGATTAAGATATCTGAGTCCTTGAATAAAAAGGGTGGGAGGGCGGGAAAACAAAGACAACTTGGGATGAATGAAACAAACACCGTTGAGAAGAACTGATAATTGATTTCATGGATGGGGAGAATGATGGGATCATCTCAAAAAGAAGCACGCCGGTTGGAAAGAATTGACATGGCAATCTCGATGATCACGAAGGATTAGCATCCACACAGAAATATGAGAACACCGCTTAGGCAAGGTATGGAATCAACATTTGACTTTGAAGCAACTCGAATACCATAAACCAAAACAAAACAACGGATTGGCTTGCAAAATAAGCCAGAACAAACATATGATAGACCCCATATCGTATCATGTGTCTGTTGGAAAGATATCCTACGTGATACTTGAATTCCCACTTATAAACTCCCAAAACTTTCTGGTTATGCAATCAGGTGTTGGGGATACAGGGGAAGCATAATATCTCACCCAAACTAACAATACCTACATCTAGCTGTATCCATCCTTCAACACATAACCAAGAAACCTTCGAAAATCATTTACCTCAACCTTCAAAAAGCATCCGTTATATGAGTTATAGCAATACTCCCGAACTCCCGCCCCAGTACTGGGTGGCGTCGAGGTTATCTCACCAACAACTGCATAAAAGAGATTTTCAATGTCGGCAAACTCAGGTATTCCAGAACTGCAACGATAAAATTGTGACGACAACACCTAGGAGCTCAACTCCCTGGGACACTGCCACAACCCCTAAATGTCAAGAGGCACCAAGAACAATGTTCTCGTCACAAAACCATCGGAATGATTCCAATATACCCGCGTGATCCTAAAAAAATCATGAAATTTTAGGAGAGAAGAGTCAAAACTTCTACGTCAGGAGGCCTCACCAGAGCGACGAAGGGACTGAGGAGTAAAAAGAATCCTACTCTCCGATATATATAATCCTAAGACTCAAAACATTTTGTTCTAGACTCAACAACGTCAGTGATTCGATCAAGCAGGGGGCTCCTAAGTCGGGGATGACTCTGATTACCAATTTGTAACACTCACAATGCAGCTATATCTCCCACGTGTCGGGGCACGACTTAGAGGCATAACCGCATGGTAGGCATGTCGCAAGAGGGTTAATCTTTACACATCCCATGTACTGAATAAGAAAGGGATAAAGATTTGGCTTACAATCGCCACTTCACACAATACATAAATATAGCATACCTCATCCAGAATACAATCAAGGTCCGACTACGGAACCAAAATAAAAGAAGACAACCCCAATTGCTAGATCCCCGATCGTCCCAACTAGGCTCCACTATGGATCAACTGGAAACGAAACAACACAACGAACACGATCTTCATCGAGCTCCCACTTGAGCTCAGTTGCGTCACCTGCACTGGAATCATTGGTACCTGCAACTGTTTGGACGTATCTGTGAGCCATGAGGGCTCAGCAATCTCCCACCCGTGAGATCAAGACTATTTAAGCTTATGGGTAGGAAAGGGTAGTGAGGTGGAGCTGCAGCAAGCACTAGCATATATGGTGGCTAACATACGCAAATAAGAGCGAGAAGAGAAGCAATGCAGCGGTCGTGAACTAGAAATGATCAAGAAGTGATCCTGAAACTACTTACGTTCAAGCATAACACAAGAACCGTGTTCACTTCCCAGACTCCGTCGGAAAGAGATCGTCACGGCTACACACGCGGTTGATTCATTTTAATTAAGTTAAGTGCCAAGTTCTCTACAACAGGATATTAACAAATTCCCATCTGCACATAACCACGGGCACGGCTTTCGAAAGTTTATACCCTGCAGGGTGTCCCAACTTAGCCCATCACAAGCTCTTATGGTCAACGAAGGATATTCCTTCTCCCAGGAAGACCCGATCAGACTTGGAATCCCGGTTACAAGACATTTCGACAATGGTAAAACAAGACCAGCAAAGCCGCCCGATGTGCCGAAAAATCCCGATAGGAGTCGCACGTATCTCGTTCTCAGGGCACACCGGATGGGCAGGACGTCGGGTCGGCATAAACCCTGGTTGCCCAGGGGCGCCGAACATCGCCCAGTTTTGACCAACACTGGGAGGAGCACTGGCCCGGGGATTTAAAATAAAGATGACCCTTGAGTCTGCAGAACCCAAGGGAAAAGGTTTAGGTGGCAAATGTTAAAACCAAGGTTGGGCCTTGCTGGAGGAGTTTTATTCAAAGCGAACTGTCAAGGGGTTCCCATAACACTCAACCGCGTAAGGAACGCAAAATCAAGGAACATAACACCGGTATGACGGAAACTAGGGCGGCAAGAGTGCAACAAAACAACAGGCATAAGGCCGAGCCTTCCACCCTTTACCAAGTATATATATGCATTAATTAAATAAGAGATATTGTGATATCCCAACAATAACCATGTTTCAACATGGAACAAACTTAATCTTCACCTGCAACTAGCAACGCTATAAGAGGGGCTGAGCAAAAGCGGTAACATAGCCAAACAACGGTTTGCTAGGCAAGGTGGGTTAGTGGCTTGACATGGCAATATGGGAGGCATGATATAGCAAGTGGTAGGTAACGCGGCATAGCAAAAAGAGCGAGCAACTAGCAAGCAAAGATAGAAGTGAATTCGAGGGTATGGTCATCTTGCCTGAGATCCCGTAAGGAAGAAGAACGAGTCCATGAAGAAGACAAATGGACGTAGTCGAACGGATCCTCACAACTCTGAAACGAAACCGAAGCTAACAAGAGAAGCAACCCGGAAAGAAGCAAACAACATAGTAAACAACCATCACATAAGCATGGCATGATGCACAACCAAGTATGATGCATGTTCGGTTTAAAGAGGCATGGCATGGCAAAGTGCAACAAACAATACTACAAATTAAGTGGAGCTCAATATGCAACGAGTTGCATATTGACGGAACACCACATGACTTATTTAGTTCTCTCCCGTTTATGTACTCAACGATATTAAATGTTGGTGAGCATGGCAAGAGGTGAAGCAAATGAAAACTACCTATCTAGTCAAGTTTAAATGAGGCTGGAACAACAAGCAACAAGTCCGGAAAAATCCTCATGTGCATACATTAGATTTGGTACTGTTCTGCCCTAAACACAATTTTAGAGTTGTTAAACATGCAAGAAGAGTGCACCATGTTAAACTAGGCATTTTTCTACCCCATTTACATATAAAGTTTGTTAAGTTTGGAGCTACGGTTATTTAGTTATGAATTAAAGCATTTTAACATGGCATAAGAGCAAAATTAACAAACAGCATTTTAAACATTTTAAACATGGTGAAAAGTTGCATATTATGAACCTAGACAAAATTCTAAGCATGCTACATATATAACTTATTTTAATCCGATGCACGGTTCTGAAGTTATTATATGCATGAACATTAAGGGGTTTTCTGAAAAACTGCAGTCTCTCGAATAATATCTAAATTCTTTCCACGGAAAAAACATGAATCGGGCCACATCTGAGATTGGGCCCAACAGAAGGAAAACAACACAAAAAAAAGGGGCGCTCGGGTGTGGCCTCACCCAGTGGGCTGAGGCCCAGTAGGAAGCACAGAAGGCCTGCTGAGGCAGCGGTTGCTGGGCCTCGGGTTGGGTCGCGGCCCAGCTGGACGCCGATGCGGAGGGAGACGGGATCGGGGCTCCTCCCGATCCGAGCGACGCACGGCGGAGCTTGCCGGTGAGGACGACGGGGACGGCAAGGTCGGAGGCGGATCAGACGGGGAAGGCAGAAGAGGCAGCGGACAACGCGAAGAGGCCGAAAATGGATGTGGGGGAGGGAACCGAGGACGGATCTGGGTGTGGCTTCCCCGGATCCGGTCGGAGGCGAGTGTACTCCGGCGAGTGTACTCCGGCAGGTGGCGGCGCTGCAAAGGACTGGGAGAGTGAGACAAGGAAAAAGAGGAGGGAGGAAGGAGCAGGGTGCGGGATCCGGCCTGGGTGAATCTCGGAGACACGCCGGCGAGGCTGAGCGGGCGGCGGTGCGAGCTCTCAGGAGGAGGAGGAGCTGCAAGTGGGGAACGGGATCCTGGCGGCGGTGCGGGTGGCTTCGGGCCCGGTGCAGCCCGAGGCGGGCTGCGGATGGGCCTCGCGGGCCTGGCACGGTGGATCGGAGGCAGGAAGGCGACGTGGCCGCGCGCCATTGGCTGGAGGCGGCGGCTGGCGGCGGCGCAGCGAATCGGAGCTCGCCAAGTGGCAGGGACACGGTGGCTGGCAACGGAATTTGAGGAGAAGGTGGGTGGCGGCTGCGGGGATCCCGAAGATGAGGCTAGAGGTAGGTGGGGGTTAGGGTTCCAAAATAGGATGGGGAAGGTCTATATATAGACACATGGACTAGGTTAGGGGATTTGGGGGCTTTCGGAGCCCTCCAATAGTGATCCGACGGCTTCGATCGGAGGGCAGGTGTTAGATGGGCTAGGTGGGCTGTGGAGAGTGCGATGGGCTGAGAGGAGAGAAGAGAAGGCAGCCCGGCAATGGTTTCCGGAGACCAAAAACGTCCGACGTTAGACTGGCTATAATGCCGCTATTGTTATCCGTTGGGGCGTCAAACGAACTCTGAATGCGATGAAACTTGGTAGGCGGTCTACTGACAACAAAACAACACCGCACGCCAACTTTCAACCCATTCCGAGAACATTTTCCGGCCACTTATAAAATAATATTTCGGACGTGCCGCGGGCGCGTGCGAGTGTGTCTTGGCTCAGAACGGACAACGGGCGAAACTGGAGGAACCCGGACGGATGCAAGTTTTGAAAACATGATGATGCAATGCACATGATTACATGGCAAGATGCAACACGCAAGCGAAAGACATGGCAACGACGGCGAACAACTGGAAGACACCTGGCGCATCGGTCTCGGGGCGTTACAGAGGTTCGCGCAAGACAAGTCAAGATTTGACTCCCAACGATGAGTCACTTATGGTGCCGTTGCAAGTGAAGACATACCAAGTACCCATCACAAACCCTTATCTCCCGTATTACTTTATTTGCCATTTGCCTCTCGTTTTCCTCTCCCCCACTTCACCCTTGCCGTTTTATTCGCCCTCTCTCTCCATCCTCCCTTTCTTTCTCTATTTGCCTCTTTTTGCCCGTCTCTTGTTTGCTTGTGTGTTGGATTGCTTGCTTGTCATTATGGCTAGTCCCCTATCTTCTCCGTTGTCCGAAAATGAAGGTCTTATTTTTAAGCAAAGGGAAGGACAAAACCTAAAAGACGCTTGGTATAGAATTTGCAATGCTCAAAATAGATCTACCAGGAAGCAATCTACTTCTATTCTTCTTTGCAATTTTTATGTAGGTGCTATTCCTTACCACAGATATGTCCTTGATACCATTGTCGGAGGGAATTTCTTGGGTAGCCACACTTCCGATTCCTATAATGCTATGATAGATTTTTTTGGCTCGCCCCCTCTTTTGGTTAATGGAACTATGTTAACTTTGGAGCATGTAATGCAAAAACTTGAAATTATTGAAAATAAAGTTGCTACCGTTGAGTTAATTGAAAATTTCGATAAAAAGATCCACAACCAAATTACCCAATATGGATCTAAAGTAGGAGTAACTTTGAAAAATATTAAAGAGACGGAACCTATAGTTAATGAAAGAATAAATCATGATTCCACTAGAATCAATAAACTTGAGGGTATCATTACCAACTTGGGAACCGCTTTTTCTTCCATAAAGAATACTCCAAGTCGTCCAACTAAAATTGCCAAGCTTATGTATGTTCCTAAAAATAAGGGTGAATCCTCTAGCAAAGAAACTACAGATCTCAAATCTATAAGTATCCATCCTGTTCTTTTTGCTATCATTAAGGAACCATTTGCTACTAATGATTTTTTTCGATCTTGTGCCTAGAAGTTTGATTATTGATAAAAGGAAAGAAACTCCTAAAGGTGATAGATGTCTCATTAAAGAATTACCAACTAAAGATACCTTATGAGTGTGTTGAATACTATGAGAAGTTTGATACTTGATAATTGTTTTTGAGATATGGAGATGGTAATATTAGAGTCATGCTAGTCGAGTAGTTGTGAATTTGAGAAATACTTGTGTTAAAGTTTGCGATTCACGTAGCATGCACGTATGGTGAACCGTTATGTGATGAAGTCGGAGCATGATTTATTTATTGATTGTCTTCCTTATGAATGGCGGTCGGGGACGAGCGATGGTCTTTTCCTACCAATCTATCCCCCTAGGAGCATGCGCGTAATACTTTGCTTTGATAACTTGTAGATTTTTGCAATAAGTATATGAGTTCTTTATGACTAAGGTTGAGTCCATGGATCATCCACACTTTTCTTCCTTCCACCATTGCTAGCCTTTCTAATACCACGCACCTTTCGCCGGTATCATACAGCCACCATATACCTTCCTCAAAACAGCCACCATACCTACCTATCATGGCATTTCCATAGCCATTCCGAGATATATTGCCATGCAACTTTTCACCGTTCTGTTTACTATGACAAGCTCCATCATTGTCATATTGCTTTGCATGATCATGTAGTTGACATTGTATTTGTGGCAAAGCCACCGTTCATAATTCTTTCATACATGTCACTCTTGATTCATTGCATATCCCGGTACACCGCCGGAGGCATTCACATAGAGTCATATTTTCTTCTAAGTATTGAGTTGTAATTGTTGAGTTGTAAGTAAATAAAAGTGTGATGATCATCATTTTTAGAGCATTTCCCCAAGTGAGGAAAGGATGATGGAGACTATGATTCCCCCACAAGTCGGGATGAGACTCCGGATGAAAAAAAAATTAAAAAAAAAGAGGCCAAATAAGCCCAAATAAAAAAAAGAGAGGCCATAAAAAAGATAAAAGGCCCAAATAGAAAAATGAGAGAAAAAGAGAGAAGGGAAAATGCTACTGTCCTTTTACCACACTCGTGCTTCAAAGTAGCACCATGATCTTCATAATAGAGAGCCTCCTATGTTATCACTTTCATATACTAGTGGGAATTTTTCATTATAGAACTTGGCTTGTATATTCCAATGATGGGCTTCCTCAAAATGCCCTAGGTCTTCGTGAGCAAGCGAGTTGGATGCACACCCACTTAGTTCCTTTTGTTGAGCTTTCATATACTTATAGCTCTAGTGCATCCATTGCATGGTAGTCCCTACTCACTCACATTGATATCTATTGATGGGCATCTCCATAGCCCGTTGATACGCATAGTTGATGTGAGACTATCTTCCCCTTTTTGTCTCCTCCACAACCACCATTATATTCCACCTAAAGTGCTATATCCATGGCTCACGCTCATGTATTGCGTGAAGATTGAAAAAGTTTGAGAACACCAAAAGTATGAAACAATTGCTTGGCTTGTCATCGGGGTTGTGCATGATTTAAATACTTTGTGTGGTGAAGATAGAGCATAGCCAGACTATATGATTTTGTAGGGATAACTTTCTATGGCCATGTTATTTTGAAGAGACATAATTGCTTAGTTAGTATGCTTGAAGTATTATTATTTCTATGTCAATATTGAACTTTTGTCTTGAATATTTTGGATCTGAATATTCATACCATAATTAAGAAGAATTACATTGAAATTATGCCAAGTAGCATTCCACATCAAAAATTATGTTTTTATCACTTACCTACTCGAGGACGAGCAGGAATTAAGCTTGGGGGTGCTTGATACGTCTCCAACGTATCTATAATTTTTTATTGTTCCATCCTATATTATATTCTGTTTTGGACATTATTGGGCTTTATTATACACTTTTATATTATTTTTGGGACTAACCTATTAACCGGAGGCCCAGCCCAGAATTGCTGTTTTTTGCCTATTTTAGGGTTTCGCAGAAAAAGAATATCAAACGGAGTCCAAACAGAATGAAACCTCCGGGAACATGATTTTCGGAACAAACATGATCCAGAGGACTTGGACCCTACGTCAAGAAATCAACGAGGAAGGCACGAGGTAGGGGGCACGCCTACCCCCCCCCCCCCAGGCGCGCCCTGCACCCTCGTGGGCCCCCTGTTGCTCCACCGACGTACTCCTTCCTCCTATATATACCTACGTACCCCCAAACTACCAGATACGGAGCCAAAACCCTAATTCCACTGTTGTAACCTTATGTATCCACGAGATCCCATCTTGGGGCCTTTTTCGGAGCTCCGCCGGAGGGGGCATCGATCACGTAGGGCTTCTACATCAACACCATAGCCCCTCCAACGAAGTGTGAGTAGTTTACTTCAGACCTACGGGTCCATAGTTATTAGCTAGATGGCTTCTTCTCTCTTTTTGGATCTCAATACAAAGTTCTCCCCCTCTCTTGTGGAGATCTACTCGATGTAATCTTCTTTTGCGGTGAGTTTGTTGAGACCGATGAATTGTGGGTTTATGATCAAGTTTATCTATGAACAATATTTGAATCTTCTCTGAATTCTTTTATGTATGATTGGTTATCTTTGCAAGTCTCTTCGAATTATCAGTTTGGTTTGGCCTACTAAATTGATCTTTCTTGCAATGGGAGAAGTGCTTAGCTTTGGGTTAAATCTTGCGGTGTCCTTTCCCAGTGATAGTAGGGGCAGCAAGGCACGTATTGTATTGTTGCCATCGAGGATAACAAGATAGGGTTTATATCATATTGCATGAGTTTATCCCTCTACATCATGTCATCTTGCTTAAAGTGTTACGTTATTCTCTTGAACTTAATACTCTAGATGCATGCTGGATAGCGGTCGATGTGTGGAGTAATAGTAGTAGATGCAGGCAGGAGTCGGTCTACTTGTCTCGGACGTGATGCCTATATACATGATCATACCTAGATATTCTCATAACTATGCTCAATTCTGTCAATTGCTCAACAGTAATTTGTTCACCCACCGTAAAGACTTATGCTCTTGAGAGAAGCCACTAGTGAAACCTATGGCCCCCGGGTCTATCTTCCATCATATTAATCTTCCAATACTTAGTTATTTCCTTTGCCATTTATTTTACTTTGCATCTTTTACTTCTCTTTATCATAAAAATACCAAAAATATTATCCTATCATATCTATCAGATCTCAATCTCGTAAGTGACCGTGTAGGGATTGACAACCCCTTATTGTCGGTGTTCTGGGAACGGGGGTCCCCGGACTTGCCTGCCTGCGGCCTGCGGCGTGGCTCAAAGGAGGCCCAGCATGGCCCATCTTCATTAACACCAGACTCAAGACCCTCGCGAGGGGCCAAGCCTCGCGAGGCGGACGAGACGGAGCTTCCTCAGGCACGGCCTCGTCAGGCTGGCTCGCGAGGAGGCGGAGAGATCAAGGCGAGGTACCTCGCGAGGTGCCCGTGACGCAAGCCATGACGACTCAGGGCGCCAGGCGGGTGCCAGCGCGCGCAGCGTCCTTCTTTCCTCTTTGGTGCAAAGGGGGCAAGCGCAGCCATGGAGTACCGAGGCGTCAGGCAAAGGTTGCCGTTTCAGCGCAACGAGACCAAGACCAGGAGGACTACGATACGGAGGTCACCGTGGAGCCCAAGACGGCGTCATCGCCAGAGCTTTGCGCAGGCGAAGACTGCTTTTGTCAGGATAGTTGATGCTTGCTCTCCCCCTTCAAATTAGCCCGCCATTGTTGGCTCCCTTCCCGCTTGATATTTGGGAAGAGGACCAGGGCCTCTATAAATAGGACCAGCCACCCGCATAGCAAGGGGGTTTTCGGGGGGTTCAGCTCAATTCGGTTCGGTGAGGTTCGTTCGAACGGTCGACAAGTGAGAGCAAAGCAGAGAGAGTGAGAGAGAGAGAGAGAAAGGTGGCTGAACTCCTCCTAGCAGTTCATCGCCCCAGCCAAGAACAGACCCTCGCGAGGCTGTTCTTCCTTGTATTGTTCATCATCATCAGCCCCATGAGGCAATCCACCAACCACACACTGGAGTAGGGTATTACACCACAACGGTGGCCTGAACCAGTATAAATCATGTGTCCCTTGTGTAGTTCTTTTAGTAGTTTAGATCTTTGCGAGACGGGGAGGTACAAGGCGTAATCTCCGCGCGCACCCCAGTGTTCGAACCTTAAGGGTCTGCCAGAACCCGAAATCCGACATTTGGCGCGCCAGGTAGGGGTGCGCCAGAATTCGTCTTCCACCACTCCGCGCCCCGTCGCGTCATCATCACCATGCCCGGCGACCAGGAGGGCAACCCCGACCCATGGGCTGTGTGGGCCGACCGCGCGGAACCGCTCGCCTCGGGCGACCCCGTGCCCCAGGCAGCTTGCGGTCCGCAGGGCACTGCGGGCCGCGGGCGACGCGGACAGACTTCGGCAACTCTTATGCCACGGCAGGCACGGTCGGCAGCAAGGGCCTCCAATCACGCCGCGACCACGACACCCTACACCCGCCGGGAGCAGGCGAACTCGAGGGCTGCGCTCACGGTGGTCCGAGAGCTGCTGCGGTGCAGACTGCTGGAGGGCGGCCACGATGTGCTGCTGGAGCGAGTGGCGGAGCTCCTGGGCTTCGCCGCCTCGGGGGCTCACCCCTTCTCCACCCAGCTCCCATCTCAAGCCCAGGGAGACCCGCGCGGGGGCTCTGCGCGCGCCCGCGGTCTCCAAGGCTACTCCGACGCCAGCGAAGCTGTCAGCACCGGACTGGTGGCGGCGCTGCCCCCGCCCCCGGCCCGCGAAGAAGAAGGACTCAACGCGACCCGCGGCCCCGGAGGGCGGCCGCGTTGCCACACCGCAGTAGGCATGATAGGTGGGACCGCGTGGCATGCGTGGCATCACGGCGTGGCACTCGGGATGACGGCGACGGAGGAATACGTGCCCCTCATGATGGACCAAGGACACCCTCACGAGAACGGACAAGGCTCGCTCCTCGGCCCAAGCTGGGGGGACGAGGCAATGGAAGCCGAGCCTTTCTAGGAGCCCCGGGACGGACCCGCTGGCCACGCTGGAGGCAACGATTATCGGGCGCCGCTAATTCTTCAGGAGCAGGTATACGCTAACCATGGATCGCAGGAGGTGCAGGTCGCTGCGGCAAGCAGCTGCCCCGCTCCCACAGTCTCCTACCCCTCGGGAGGAGGGCGCAGGGGGCTGCAGGAGAGGGCCGAGATCCGACATCACCACCGCAGCGTTCGGAGCAAGGTGTTCTCAGGAGGTAGGCCCTCTGCTGGGGAGGTGCCTCAGGGCCTGCCCCTGGCAGAGGACCCGTGGTCGTCGGGGGAACCGCTGGCGACCGCTCTACCCCATCGGGCGGCGTCCTGGGTTCCGGTCGTTGCTGATGGCACTAGAGTGTGGCGCAAGGTGGGGCCCTCGTCTGGCGATATGAAGCAAGGCCAGTACCTGTGAAGAAGGCCCGGTGCCTGTGAAGCTCGCCGCCCCGTGACACTCTCACGTAATAATGAGTGGGGCTGTACACGCCCTGGAGTCTCAGGGGTGCCGGCCTCAGGCCCTGGGGCTCCCTCCCACGCCCAGTGGACAGCACTTAGCTCCGCGCTGGTGAGAAGACGTCCAAGACTAGATTAGGTGCCGGACGCGGCCTTTTGTCTGCTTTCATTGCCTTTTCCTTTGGCTATAGCTTTTCCCCCGCTGGATTTAAGTTGGATTCGAATTTGAGATTTGCGTGTGTTCGGGGAAGGGGTGCTTATTCTCGCTCGAGCCATTTCTCGCATTCTGGTTACCGCTTCGCCGCAGCTGCCTCCCCTCGCGAGCCCCTCGCGAGTCCGGTCAGGCCTGGCTCGTGCGCAACCCAAATTGCTGCTGTCGCTCCCTCTCGGGAGGATCTTCGGGTGCCTGCGGAGGTTACCCTGTTTGGAAAAGGCCCAGAGCCTGTGAAGCAAGGCGAGTGCCTGTGAAGCTCTCGCGCTCAAGAAAAGGCCCAGAGCCTGTGAAGCAAGGCGAGTGCCTGTGAAGCTCTCGCGCTCAGGAAAAGGCCCAGAGCCTGTGAAGCAAGGCGAGTGCCTGTGAAGCTCTCACGCTCAGGAAAAGGCCCAGAGCCTGTGAAGCAAGGCGAGTGCCTGTGAAGCTCTCGTGTTCAAGGAAAGGCCCAGAGCCTGTGAAGCAAGGCGAGTGCCTGTGAAGCTATCGCGCTT
>NC_057806.1:65221507-65226716 GCF_018294505.1 Triticum aestivum
CCCAGAGCCTGTGAAGCAAGGCGAGTGCCTGTGAAGCTCTCGCGCTCAGGAAAAGGCCCAGAGCCTGTGAAGCAAGGCGAGTGCCTGTGAAGCTATCGCGCTCAGGAAAAGGCCCAGAGCCTGTGAAGCAAGGCGAGTGCCTGTGAAGCTCTCCCGTTCAGGAAAAGGCCCAGAGCCTGTGAAGAAGGCCAACGCTTGTGAAACTCCCCGCCAGCGACACTCTCGTATCCAATGGATTCAACTAAAGAACACCAAGGGTGTCACGCCCTCCCACAGGCTGCTTCGGGGCTTGCGCGAAACAAAGGTAAACCTGCCAACCGCCCGGCGCGGGCACTCGTGCTATATGACAACTACTGATACGACAAACACAGGTTCTACATGAGGGGCTTCCCCTCCCAAAATGATCTCACAGCCATCAGGTCAAAAACCTGAGTTCTATTAATGCAGGATAAAAAAGACAGGAGCGATACGCACTCAGTCGGACCAATCCCCCAATGCGTCCCCGGAAGCACCTCCCGAGCCTTCGCTGGGGTCGCCGAATTCTCCATCGTTGTCTGCATCGCCGCCAGCGGCGTCAGGGCCGCTCACCGTGCCGCCCTCGTCAGCACCCACGATCACGTCGTCGTCGTCCGAAGCAAAGGCCCTGACAAGGGCATCCATGTTGTCTTCCACCCAGTGCGCCAGGTCACCTCGGACGGCCTGGGGAACTGGGGCGATGACAGCATCAAAATCGAAGTGGGAATCCATGTTCAGGAGATGGCTGAAGACACGGGAGAAGGAACGCCCGAGCAGCGCACGGATCCTCTCTTCCACCAACCTATCGGCCCTTGCCGAATGCGCCTCCAGCTGCGTCACCACGGCAGTGAAGAACTGAAGGTTGCCGGCATAGTTGGCTGTGTGCGGCTCGCCAACAGCCGCCTCACAGATGTTGCCCAAGGCCGCGCTAGCTCTCTCCCGGAGCATGGCGAGCATGGGACCGTGCACATGCTCCAGGACCTGCCGCTGACATATCTCGTCCGCATTCTGGCGCGCGACGCCCTCAGCCTCCTCCACCCGCTGACAAAGACGGAGCATCTTGGCCTGGGAGGTGTCTAACTCCCCTTGCGCTACCTCAAGGGCGGCCCGAGAGGCGTCGGCCAGCCGCGTCGCCTCCTCCCGCTTGACCCTCAAGGTTGCGGTCCTCCCTTCAGCTTCGACCCGGATCAACTCCAGTCTCTTCTTGAACTCGCGCTCGAGGTCTTGGCGCGCCATCGCCACCCGATGACCGACCTCCTCCAGGACACAAGCCTCCCGTGCGGCGACATCATCCTCCGCCTGCGTCACCAAGCGCTCCCTCGTCTCCAGCCGCTCGTACTCGCGAGTGCGTTCGGCGGCTTCCAGCGTCAACGCTTCTTCGTGCCTCTGGAGCTCGGCTGGGTCGCCGGAGGCCACCCGCATCGACGCAAGGGCCAGCTCACGCAGCTCCACTTGCTCCTCCAGTGAGTGGCACCGGGCCAGGAGCTCGCGAGCCCGCTCCTCCGCCGCCTCTCGCCATCGGTCAGCTCTCCGGGCCTCCTCGGTGGCCTGGGATCGGGCCACTCGAGAGGCCTCCAGCGACGCCTTCGCCTCTTCATCGTCAAGATCACGCTGACGACGCGAGAGGGCGATGGCGGCCTCCAGCTCGTGCCTCCCTGCAGCCAGGCGCAGGCCATCGGCCTCCAGGCGCGCTTCTTCGTCAGCAAGCTCCTCCCCAAGCATGTTCACCGCGTCGGTCGCTCTTCGAAGGAACCCTTGGCGGCGAGCGCGCCACTCCCGGGCGTGCTCAAGCACGTCTTCCACACCATCATCCGCCCCAAGCAAGCGCCGGGGGCCGCGCATCATCGTTCCTCCTCCGGGTAGGGGGCTGGGGGCTGGCGCCCTCGCGACGGCCGGGCGCGCCGCACCAGAAGCCAGGCCTAGGGCCAGCCCGTCTCCAGATGAAGGGCGCGGGAGGCGCCTCAACCAGTCGCAATCCCCGACCAGACGAGAAGCCCACGGCAGACTGGCTATTCCCCGAGAGGGCCCACGAAGGAAAATCGCGGGGAATGAAGGGCCGCGGTGCACCTCGGGATGGTCCACCCCTTCAGACGCCCTCACCACAAGGGCAGAGCTGCTCGGAGCATCTGAGGACGGTAGAGGGGGCGAAGCCAAAGGGGGCGGCACCTCTGCTACTTCCGCGAGCTCGGCCGGGAGGGGCCTACGAAGCAAGGATCAGTGAAAGCAACAAGAGGGTCAGGAGCCAGAGAGGAAGAATACTTACTCGTCAGTGGTGAAGTACTTCCTGCGCTTCATCACGCGACAAGGGAAGTCGTCACCCAGGGCCTCCCTTTTCCTCCGGAGGGCCTCAAAGTCCACGCGGAAGCAGCCCAAGAGAAGGGTGCAAGGATCAACCTGCGGCGAGGGCGGAGCATTAGAGCGATCCGCGTCAGGGGCGCCTGCCTGGCGCGCACCGTCCATCACCTCGCCAGAAGACGTGGCTGGGGCCTCCGAGGCCTCAGCCCCGGGCGCTGGGAGCGGCTGCTTGCCACCTTCAGCCGCAGCGGCACGGGCCCCAGGAGTTGTCCCCTCGCGAGCATCACCCGGCGCTGCCACCTCATCAGGAGCCCCCTCAGCCTCCGGTGCCCCCTGCCTCCCTGCTCCGCCACTTGAGGAGGAGTCGCCTTGGCCGATTGGAAGGGCAGTCACCACCATTGGGTTCTCACGAGGTCCCTGGAGGCCGGCGGGGTGCAGCCCCCACTCATCAAAGACGGGCATCTGCTTCACGAAGTCAGCCCTGCTCTGGCAGAGATACAACAAGACCCCTCCCTGCCGGACATTGCCGGGATTGGGGTCCCCAGCCAAGGTCAAGAGTGTCGACTTCAGCATCGCGGGAGCTAGGTCCTCTTCCTGGAGCCTCATGCTATCCTCGCACCCACGGAAGGCCCACATCCGGCGAGAGTGGTGTTGAAGGGGAGCAACACGGCATAACAGAAACTCCTTCACCACCTTAGGCGCTGTCACGCCAAGCTTCCTCAGGAGCGTGAAGCGGCTCCAAACAAAGACGAGCTGGGGGCTCTTGAGCGTCTCCTGGCCCCAACCCGAATTAGGGACAGCAGGCGAGGTCGGCTCCGATAGCAGGGGTTGGGCACCCCTGCGTCCACGTACAACCACCGCTCGTGGAACCCAACCGTGAGCAGGGGGAGTTTGAAGTCAATCCCAGAGGCCTCGGTCTCAGGCTCGGCAGCAAAGCTCGCGCACTCCCAGCATTGGGAAGGGTCGACAAGGTGCAGTGAGAAGAAGTGGTGCAGCAAGGCAACCGAAGGAGGGATGCCCACCATGGCTTTGCAAACGAAGGCGAAGACCGAAAGGAGGGTGATGGACTCAGGACTTAGATGCATCATATGGATTTGATAATGGGAGAGCACGGCATTGAAGAAATCAGAGAAGGGGGGAACCAGACCCGCCCACAAGCCGTCGATAAAACATGGGACCTCGGTTGCTATCCTGTCGATGGAGAAGTGGGACGCGGGCCAGGCCGTTGTCCTCCCGCACTCATTGAAGACGGTGGCCAGAGCCAAGCTGTCCCTGCCCAGGCACTCTTGATTGAGTACGGTCGACTGGCCGACGGCGGGGGCCACCGATGGCAGTGCACAAGACGAAGGCATGGATTTCTCCCCTCTCTCCTTCCTCGTCGGAGTCATGGTGATGGGAAGGAGGGGGAAGATTCGAGATTGGATTGGAGGCGGGAGCAGGCGTTCGAAGGAAGGAAGAACAGGGGACGCTCGAGCAACAGGAAGGGGAGCAGCTATGTGCAACTACAAGTCCGCCTAGCAGGGCGCAGAATAAGGGGGCGTGGGGGGAACAGTGCCGCCCACGTCCCATCAACCGCCACGCGGCGCCCAAGGCCGCAGGCTGTTAGGGCCCGCGGCGCTTCGCCCTTGCCCTTTCGCCTCTCGGCACGGCCAAGTCCAGGCGCGCCTTGGCCCGGGGGATACTATCGGCATTCTGGGAACGGGGGTCCCCATACTTGCCTGCCTGCGGCGTGGCTCAAAGGAGGCCCATCATGGCCCATCTTCATCAACACCAGACTCAAGACCCTCGCGAGAGGCCAAGCCTCGCGAGGCGTACGACACGGAGCTTCCTCAAGCATGGCCTCGTCAGGCTGGCTCGCGAGGAGGCGGAGAGATCAAGGCGAGGTACCTCGCGAGGTGCCCGTGACGCAAGCCATGACGACTCAGGGCGCCAGGCGGGTGCCAGCGCGCGCAGCATCCTTCTTTCCTCTTTGGTGCAAAGAGGGCAAGCGCAGCCGTGGAGTACCGAGGCGTCAGGCAAAGGTTGCCGTTTCGGCGCAACGAGACCAAGACCAGGAGGACTACGAGAAGGAGGTCACCGTGGAGCCCAAGACGGCGTCATCGCCAGAGCTTTGCGTAGGCGAAGACTGCTTTTGTCAGGATAGTTGATGCTTGCTGTCCCCCTTCAAATTAGCCCGCCATTGTTGGCTCCCTTCCCGCTTGATATTTTGGAAGAGGACCGGGGCCTCTATAAATAGGACCAGCCACCCGCATAGCAAGGGGGTTTTCGGGGGGTTCAGCTCAGTTCGATTCGATGAGATTCGTTCGAACGGTCGACAAGTGAGAGCAAAGCAGAGAGAGTGAGAGAGAGAGAGAGAGAGAGAAAGGTGGCCGAACTCCTCCTAGTAGTTCATCGCCCCAGCCAAGAATAGACCCTCGCGAGGCTGTTCTTCCTTGTATTGTTCATCATCATCAGCCCCAGGAGGCAATCCACCAACCACACACTGGAGTAGGGTATTACACCACAACGGTGGCCCAAACCAGTATAAATCATATGTCCCTTGTGCAGTTCTTTTAGTAGTTTAGATCTTTGCGAGACGGGGAGGTAGAAGGCATAATCTCCGCATGCACCCCAGTGTTCGAACCTTAAGGGTCTGCCGGAACCCGAAATCCGACACTTACCGCGTTGGTTGCTAGGATTTATTTGTTTGTGTAGGTGCGAGGGACTTGTGTGGGCCTCCTACTAGATTGATACCTTGGTTCTCAAAAACTGAGGGAAATACTTACACTAGTTTGTTGCATCACCCTTTCCTCTTCAAGGTAAAACCAACGGAGTGCTCAAGAGGTAGCAGTCCAATTCATCCACCCCCAACCAGCTCGATCGAGGTCCTGTTCATCCAGCGGCAACGGCCTCTACTACC